>NC_143048.1:52120000-52420000 GCF_057628025.1 Oncorhynchus mykiss | reverse complement strand
TCAGACAGCTCTACACTTTACCACCTGGTTGATCTGTTCAGACAGCTCTACCACCTGGTTGTTCTATTCAGACAGCTCTACACTTTACCACCTTGATTGTTTTGTTCAGACAGCTCTACCACCTGGTTGTTCTGTTCAGACAGGTATACCCTTTACCACCTGGTTGGTCTGTTCAGACAGCTCTACCACCTGGTTGTTCTGTTCAGACAGCTCTATCCTTTACCACCTTGGTTGTTCTGTTTAGACAGCTCTACCCTTTATCACCTTGGTTGTTCTGTTCAGACAGCTCTAAACTTTACCACCTGGTTGTTCTGTTCAGACAGCTCTACCACCTGGTTGTTCTGTTCAGACAGCTCTACACTTTACCACCTAGTTGTTCTTTTCAGACAGCTCTACACTTTACCACCTGGTTGTTCTGTTCAAACAGCTCTATCCTTTACCACCTGGTTGTTCTGTTCAGACAGCTCTACACTTTACCACCTGGTTGTTCTGTTCAGACAGCTCTACCACCTGGTTGTTCTATTCAGACAGCTCTACCACCTGGTTGTTCTGTTCAGGCAGCTCTACCCTTTACCACCTGGTTTTTCTGTTCAGACAGCTCTACAATTTACCACCTTGGTTGTTCTGTTCAGACAGCTCTACACTTTACCACCTAGTTGTTCTGTTTAGACAGCTCTACGCTTTACCACCTGGTTGTTCTGTTCAGACAGCTCTACACTTTACCACCTGGTTGTTCTGTTCAGACAGCTCTACCACCTGGTTGTTCTGTTCAGACAGCTCTATCCTTTACCACCTGGTTGTTCTGTTCAGACAGCTCTATCCTTTACCACCTGGTTGTTCTGTTCAGACAGCTCTATCCGTTACCACCTGGTTGTTCTGTTCAGACAGCTCTACACTTTACCACCTGGCTGTTCTGTTCAGACAGCTCTACCACCTGGCTGTTCAGTTCAGACAGCTCTACCCTTTACCACCTGGTTGTTCTGTTCAGACTGCTCTACCACCTGGTTGTTCTGTTCAGACAGCTCTATCCTTTACCACCTGGTTTTTCATTTCAGACAGCTCTTCCACCTGGTTGTTCTGTTCAGACAGCTCTACCACCTGGTTGTTCTTTTCAGACAGCTCTTCCACCTGGTTGTTCTGTTCAGACAGCTCTTCACTTTACCACCTGGTTGTTCTGTTCAGACAGCTCTACCACCTGGTTGTTCTTTTCAGACAGCTCTTCCACCTGGTTGTTCTGTTCAGACAGCTCTACCACCTGGTTGTTCTGTTCAGACAGCTCTACCACCTGGTTGTTCTGTTCAGACAGCTCTACCAACTGGTTGTTCTTTTCAGACAGCTCTACCCTTTACCACCTGGTTGTTCTGTTCAGACAGCTCTACACTTTACCACCTGGTTGATCTGTTCAGACAGCTCTACCACCTTGGTTGTTCTGTTCAGACAGCTTTACCACCTGGTTGTTCTGTTCAGACAACTATACCACCTGGTTGTTCTGTTCAGACAGCTCTACACTTACCACCTGGTTGATCTGTTCAGACAGCTCTACCACCTGGTTGTTCTGTTCAGACAGCTCTACACTTTACCACCTTGATTGTTCTGTTCAGACATCTCTACCACCTGGCTGTTCTGTTCAGACAGCTCTACCACCTGGTTGTTCTGTTCAGACAGCTCTACACTTTACCACCTGGTTGTTCTATTCAGACAGCTCTCAACTTTACCAACTGGTTGTTCTGTTCAGACAGCTCTACACTTTACCACCTGGTTGATCTGTTCAGACAGCTCTACCACCTGGTTGTTCTGTTCAGACAGGTATACCCTTTACCACCTTGGTTGTTCTGTTCAGACAGCTCTACCCTTTATCACCTTGGTTGTTCTGTTCAGACAGCTCTAAACTTTACCACCTGGTTGTTCTGTTCAGACAGCTCTACCACCTGGTTGTTCTGTTCAGACAGCTCTACACTTTACCACCTAGTTGTTCTTTTCAGACAGCTCTACACTTTACCACCTGGTTGTTCTGTTCAAACAGCTCTATCCTTTACCACCTGGTTGTTCTGTTCAGACAGCTCTACACTTTACCACCTGGTTGTTCTGTTCAGACAGCTCTACCACCTGGTTGTTCTATTCAGACAGCTCTATCACCTGGTTGTTCTGTTCAGGCAGCTCTACCCTTTACCACCTGGTTTTTTTGTTCAGACAGCTCTACAATTTACCACCTTGGTTGTTCTGTTCAGACAGCTCTACACTTTACCACCTGGTTGTTCTGTTCAGACAGCTCTACACTTTACCACCTGGTTGTTCTGTTCAGACAGCTCTTCACTTTACCACCTGGTTGTTCTGTTCATGCAGCTCTACACTTTACCACCTGGTTGTTCTGTTCAGACAGCTCTACCACCTGGTTGTTCTGTTCAGACAGCTCTACACTTTACCACCTTGATTGTTCTGTTCAGACATCTCTACCACCTGGCTGTTCTGTTCAGACAGCTCTACCACCTGGTTGTTCTCTTCAGACAGCTCTACACTTTACCACCTGGTTGTTCTGTTCAGACAGCTCTACACTTTACCACCTGGTTGTTCTGTTCAAACAGCTCTATCCTTTACCACCTTGATTGTTCTGTTCAGACATCTCTACCACCTGGCTGTTCTGTTCAAACAGCTCTACCACCTGGTTGTTCTGTTCAGACAGCTCTACACTTTACCACCTGGTTGTTCTATTCAGACAGCTCTCAACTTTACCACCTGGTTGTTCTGTTCAGACAGCTCTACACTTTACCACCTGGTTGATCTGTTCAGACAGCTCTACCACCTGGTTGTTCTATTCAGACAGCTCTACACTTTACCACCTTGATTGTTTTGTTCAGACAGCTCTACCACCTGGTTGTTCTGTTCAGACAGGTATACCCTTTACCACCTGGTTGGTCTGTTCAGACAGCTCTACCACCTGGTTGTTCTGTTCAGACAGCTCTATCCTTTACCACCTTGGTTGTTCTGTTTAGACAGCTCTACCCTTTATCACCTTGGTTGTTCTGTTCAGACAGCTCTAAACTTTACCACCTGGTTGTTCTGTTCAGACAGCTCTACCACCTGGTTGTTCTGTTCAGACAGCTCTACACTTTACCACCTAGTTGTTCTTTTCAGACAGCTCTACACTTTACCACCTGGTTGTTCTGTTCAAACAGCTCTATCCTTTACCACCTGGTTGTTCTGTTCAGACAGCTCTACACTTTACCACCTGGTTGTTCTGTTCAGACAGCTCTACCACCTGGTTGTTCTATTCAGACAGCTCTACCACCTGGTTGTTCTGTTCAGGCAGCTCTACCCTTTACCACCTGGTTTTTCTGTTCAGACAGCTCTACAATTTACCACCTTGGTTGTTCTGTTCAGACAGCTCTACACTTTACCACCTAGTTGTTCTGTTTAGACAGCTCTACGCTTTACCACCTGGTTGTTCTGTTCAGACAGCTCTACACTTTACCACCTGGTTGTTCTGTTCAGACAGCTCTACCACCTGGTTGTTCTGTTCAGACAGCTCTATCCTTTACCACCTGGTTGTTCTGTTCAGACAGCTCTATCCTTTACCACCTGGTTGTTCTGTTCAGACAGCTCTATCCGTTACCACCTGGTTGTTCTGTTCAGACAGCTCTACACTTTACCACCTGGCTGTTCTGTTCAGACAGCTCTACCACCTGGCTGTTCAGTTCAGACAGCTCTACCCTTTACCACCTGGTTGTTCTGTTCAGACTGCTCTACCACCTGGTTGTTCTGTTCAGACAGCTCTATCCTTTACCACCTGGTTTTTCATTTCAGACAGCTCTTCCACCTGGTTGTTCTGTTCAGACAGCTCTACCACCTGGTTGTTCTTTTCAGACAGCTCTTCCACCTGGTTGTTCTGTTCAGACAGCTCTTCACTTTACCACCTGGTTGTTCTGTTCAGACAGCTCTACCACCTGGTTGTTCTTTTCAGACAGCTCTTCCACCTGGTTGTTCTGTTCAGACAGCTCTACCACCTGGTTGTTCTGTTCAGACAGCTCTACCACCTGGTTGTTCTGTTCAGACAGCTCTACCAACTGGTTGTTCTTTTCAGACAGCTCTACCCTTTACCACCTGGTTGTTCTGTTCAGACAGCTCTACACTTTACCACCTGGTTGATCTGTTCAGACAGCTCTACCACCTTGGTTGTTCTGTTCAGACAGCTTTACCACCTGGTTGTTCTGTTCAGACAACTATACCACCTGGTTGTTCTGTTCAGACAGCTCTACACTTACCACCTGGTTGATCTGTTCAGACAGCTCTACCACCTGGTTGTTCTGTTCAGACAGCTCTACACTTTACCACCTTGATTGTTCTGTTCAGACATCTCTACCACCTGGCTGTTCTGTTCAGACAGCTCTACCACCTGGTTGTTCTGTTCAGACAGCTCTACACTTTACCACCTGGTTGTTCTATTCAGACAGCTCTCAACTTTACCAACTGGTTGTTCTGTTCAGACAGCTCTACACTTTACCACCTGGTTGATCTGTTCAGACAGCTCTACCACCTGGTTGTTCTGTTCAGACAGGTATACCCTTTACCACCTTGGTTGTTCTGTTCAGACAGCTCTACCCTTTATCACCTTGGTTGTTCTGTTCAGACAGCTCTAAACTTTACCACCTGGTTGTTCTGTTCAGACAGCTCTACCACCTGGTTGTTCTGTTCAGACAGCTCTACACTTTACCACCTAGTTGTTCTTTTCAGACAGCTCTACACTTTACTACCTGGTTGTTCTGTTCAAACAGCTCTATCCTTTACCACCTGGTTGTTCTGTTCAGACAGCTCTACACTTTACCACCTGGTTGTTCTGTTCAGACAGCTCTACCACCTGGTTGTTCTATTCAGACAGCTCTATCACCTGGTTGTTCTGTTCAGGCAGCTCTACCCTTTACCACCTGGTTTTTTTGTTCAGACAGCTCTACAATTTACCACCTTGGTTGTTCTGTTCAGACAGCTCTACACTTTACCACCTGGTTGTTCTGTTCAGACAGCTCTACACTTTACCACCTGGTTGTTCTGTTCAGACAGCTCTTCACTTTACCACCTGGTTGTTCTGTTCATGCAGCTCTACACTTTACCACCTGGTTGTTCTGTTCAGACAGCTCTACCACCTGGTTGTTCTGTTCAGACAGCTCTACACTTTACCACCTTGATTGTTCTGTTCAGACATCTCTACCACCTGGCTGTTCTGTTCAGACAGCTCTACCACCTGGTTGTTCTCTTCAGACAGCTCTACACTTTACCACCTGGTTGTTCTGTTCAGACAGCTCTACACTTTACCACCTGGTTGTTCTGTTCAAACAGCTCTATCCTTTACCACCTTGATTGTTCTGTTCAGACATCTCTACCACCTGGCTGTTCTGTTCAAACAGCTCTACCACCTGGTTGTTCTGTTCAGACAGCTCTACACTTTACCACCTGGTTGTTCTATTCAGACAGCTCTCAACTTTACCACCTGGTTGTTCTGTTCAGACAGCTCTACACTTTACCACCTGGTTGATCTGTTCAGACAGCTCTACCACCTGGTTGTTCTATTCAGACAGCTCTACACTTTACCACCTTGATTGTTTTGTTCAGACAGCTCTACCACCTGGTTGTTCTGTTCAGACAGGTATACCCTTTACCACCTGGTTGGTCTGTTCAGACAGCTCTACCACCTGGTTGTTCTGTTCAGACAGCTCTATCCTTTACCACCTTGGTTGTTCTGTTTAGACAGCTCTACCCTTTATCACCTTGGTTGTTCTGTTCAGACAGCTCTAAACTTTACCACCTGGTTGTTCTGTTCAGACAGCTCTACCACCTGGTTGTTCTGTTCAGACAGCTCTACACTTTACCACCTAGTTGTTCTTTTCAGACAGCTCTACACTTTACCACCTGGTTGTTCTGTTCAAACAGCTCTATCCTTTACCACCTGGTTGTTCTGTTCAGACAGCTCTACACTTTACCACCTGGTTGTTCTGTTCAGACAGCTCTACCACCTGGTTGTTCTATTCAGACAGCTCTACCACCTGGTTGTTCTGTTCAGGCAGCTCTACCCTTTACCACCTGGTTTTTCTGTTCAGACAGCTCTACAATTTACCACCTTGGTTGTTCTGTTCAGACAGCTCTACACTTTACCACCTAGTTGTTCTGTTTAGACAGCTCTACGCTTTACCACCTGGTTGTTCTGTTCAGACAGCTCTACACTTTACCACCTGGTTGTTCTGTTCAGACAGCTCTACCACCTGGTTGTTCTGTTCAGACAGCTCTATCCTTTACCACCTGGTTGTTCTGTTCAGACAGCTCTATCCTTTACCACCTGGTTGTTCTGTTCAGACAGCTCTATCCGTTACCACCTGGTTGTTCTGTTCAGACAGCTCTACACTTTACCACCTGGCTGTTCTGTTCAGACAGCTCTACCACCTGGCTGTTCAGTTCAGACAGCTCTACCCTTTACCACCTGGTTGTTCTGTTCAGACTGCTCTACCACCTGGTTGTTCTGTTCAGACAGCTCTATCCTTTACCACCTGGTTTTTCATTTCAGACAGCTCTTCCACCTGGTTGTTCTGTTCAGACAGCTCTACCACCTGGTTGTTCTTTTCAGACAGCTCTTCCACCTGGTTGTTCTGTTCAGACAGCTCTTCACTTTACCACCTGGTTGTTCTGTTCAGACAGCTCTACCACCTGGTTGTTCTTTTCAGACAGCTCTTCCACCTGGTTGTTCTGTTCAGACAGCTCTACCACCTGGTTGTTCTGTTCAGACAGCTCTACCACCTGGTTGTTCTGTTCAGACAGCTCTACCAACTGGTTGTTCTTTTCAGACAGCTCTACCCTTTACCACCTGGTTGTTCTGTTCAGACAGCTCTACACTTTACCACCTGGTTGATCTGTTCAGACAGCTCTACCACCTGGTTGTTCTGTTCAGACAGCTCTACACTTTACCACCTTGATTGTTCTGTTCAGACATCTCTACCACCTGGCTGTTCTGTTCAGACAGCTCTACCACCTGGTTGTTCTCTTCAGACAGCTCTACACTTTACCACCTGGTTGTTCTATTCAGACAGCTCTCAACTTTACCACCTGGTTGTTCTGTTCAGACAGCTCTACACTTTACTACCTGGTTGATCTGTTCAGACAGCTCTACCACCTGGTTGTTCTGTTCAGACAGCTCTACACTTTACCACCTGGTTTATCTGTTCAGACAGCTCTACCACCTTGGTTGTTCTGTTCAGACAGCTTTACCACCTGGTTGTTCTGTTCAGACAGCTCTACACCTACCACCTGGTTGATCTGTTCAGTCAGCTCTACCACCTGGTTGTTCTGTTCAGACAACTCTACACTTTACCACCTTGATTGTTCTGTTCAGACATCTCTACCACCTGGCTGTTCTGTTCAGACAGCTCTGCCACCTGGTTGTTCTCTTCAGACAGCTCTACACTTTACCACCTGGTTGTTCTATTCAGACAGCTCTCAACTTTACCACCTGGTTGTTCTGTTCAGACAGCTCTACACTTTACCACCTGGTTGATCTGTTCAGACAGCTCTACCACCTGGTTGTTCTGTTCAGACAGCTCTACACTTTACCACCTGGTTGGTCTGTTCAGACAGCTCTACCACCTGGTTGTTCTGTTCAGACAGCTCTATCCTTTACCACCTTGGTTGTTCTGTTCAGACAGCTCTACCCTTTATCACCTTGGTTGTTCTGTTCAGACAGCTCTAAACTTTACCACCTGGTTGTTCTGTTCAGACAGCTCTACCACCTGGTTGTTCTGTTCAGACAGCTCTATACTTTACCACCTGGTTGTTCTGTTCAGACAGCTCTACCCTTTATCACCTTGGTTGTTCTGTTCAGACAGCTCTAAACTTTACCACCTGCTTGTTCTGTTCAGACAGCTCTACCACCTGGTTGTTCTGTTCAGACAGCTCTACACTTTACCACCTAGTTGTTCTGTTCAGACAGCTCTCCACTTTACCACCTGGTTGTTCTGTTCAAACAGCTCTATCCTTTACCACCTGGTTGTTCTGTTCAGACAGCTCTACACTTTACCACCTGGTTGTTCTGTTCAGACAGCTCTACCACCTGGTTGTTCTATTCAGACAGCTCTACCACCTGGTTGTTCTGTTCAAGCAGCTCTATCCTTTACCACCTGGTTGTTCTGTCCAAACAGCTCTATCCTTTACCACCTGGTTGTTCTGTTCAGACAGCTCTACACTTTACCACCTGGTTGTTCTGTTTAGACAGCTCTACGCTTTACCACCTGGTTGTTCTGTTCAGACAGCTCTACACTTTACCACCTGGTTGTTCTGTTCAGACAGCTCTACCACCTGGTTGTTCTGTTCAGACAGCTCTACACTTTACCACCTGGTTGATCTGTTCAGACAGCTCAACACTTTACCACCTGGTTGTTCTGTTCAGACAGCTCTACCACCTGGTTGTTCTGTTCAGACAGCTCTACCACCTGGTTGTTCTGTTCAGACAGCTCTACCAACTGGTTGTTCTGTTCAGACAGCTCTACCACCTGGTTGTTCTGTTCAGACAGCTCTACCATCTGGTTGTTCTGTTCAGACAGCTCTACCAACTGGTTGTTCTTTTCAGACTGCTCTACCAACTGGTTGTTATTTTCAGACAGCTCTACCCTTTACCACCTGGTTGTTCTGTTCAGACAGATCAACACTTTACCACCTAGTTGTTCTGTTCAGACAGCATTACACTTTACCACCTGGTTGTTCTGTTCAGACAGCTCTATACTTTAACACCTGGTTTTTCTGTTCAGACAGCTCTACCCTTTAACACCTGGTTGTTCTGTTCAGACAGCTCTACACTTTACCACCTGGTTGTTCTGTTCAGACAGCTCTACCACCTGGTTGTTCTGTTCAGACAGCTCTACACTTTACCACCTGGTTGTTCTGTTCAGACAGCTCTATCCTTTACCACCTGGTTGTTCTGTTCAGACAGCTCTACCACCTGGTTGTTCTGTTCAGACAGCTCTACCACCTGGTTGTTCTTTTCAGACAGCTCTATCCTTTACCACCTGGTTGTTCTGTTCAGACAGCTCTGCACTTTACCACCTGGTTGTTCTGTTCAGACAGATCTACCACCTGGTTGTTCTTTTCAGACAGCTCTATCCTTTACCACCTGGTTGTTCTGTTCAGACATCTCTATCCTTTACCACCTTGGTTGTTCTGTTCAGACAGCTCTACCTCCTGGTTGTTCTTTTCAGACAGCTCTATCCTTTACCACCTGGTTGTTCTGTTCAGACAGCTCTGCACTTTACCACCTGGTTGTTCTGTTCAGACAGATCTACTACCTGGTTGTTCTTTTCAGACAGCTCTATCCTTTACCACCTGGTTGTTCTGTTCAGACAGCTCTATCCTTTACCACCTGGTTGTTCTGTTCAGACAGCTCTGCACTTTACCACCTGGTTGTTCTGTTCAGACAGATCTACCACCTGGTTGTTCTGTTCAGACAGCTCTATCCTTTACCACCTGGTTGTTCTGTTCAGACAGCTCTACCACCTGGTTGTTCTGTTCAGACAGCTCTACCACCTGGTTGTTCTTTTCAGACAGCTCTATCCTTTACCACCTGGTTGTTCTGTTCAGACAGCTCTGCACTTTACCACCTGGTTGTTCTGTTCAGACAGATCTACCACCTGGTTGTTCTTTTCAGACAGCTCTATCCTTTACCACCTGGTTGTTCTGTTCAGACATCTCTATCCTTTACCACCTTGGTTGTTCTGTTCAGACAGCTCTACCTCCTGGTTGTTCTTTTCAGACAGCTCTATCCTTTACCACCTGGTTGTTCTGTTCAGACAGCTCTGCACTTTACCACCTGGTTGTTCTGTTCAGACAGATCTACTACCTGGTTGTTCTTTTCAGACAGCTCTATCCTTTACCACGTGGTTGTTCTGTTCAGACAGCTCTATCCTTTACCACCTGGTTGTTCTGTTCAGACAGCTCTGCACTTTACCACCTGGTTGTTCTGTTCAGACAGATCTACCACCTGGTTGTTCTGTTCAGACAGCTCTATCCTTTACCACCTTGGTTGTTCTGTTCAGACAGCTCTACCACCTGGTTGTTCTTTCCAGACAGCTCTATCCTTTACCACCTGGTTGTTCTGTTCAGACAGCTCTACCACCTGGTTGTTCTTTTCAGACAGCTCTATCCTTTACCACCTGGTTGTTCTGTTCAGACAGCTCTACCACCTGGTTGTTCTTTTCAGACAGCTCTACCCTTTACCACCTGGTTGTTCTGTTCAGACAGCTCTATCCTTTACCACCTTGGTTGTTCTGTTCAGACAGCTCTACCACCTGGTTGTTCTGTTCAGACAGCTCTAAACTTTACCACCTTGGTTGTTCTGTTCAGACAGCTCTACCACCTGGTTGTTCTTTTCAGACAGCTCTATCCTTTACCACCTGGTTGTTCTTTTCAGACAGCTCTATCCTTTACCACCTGGTTGTTCTTTTCAGACAGCTCTAAACTTTACCACCTGGTTGTTCTGTTCAGACAGCTCTACACTTTACCACTTGGCTGTTCTGTTCAGACAGCTCTACACTTTACCACCTGGTTGTTCTGTTCAGACAGCTCTACACTTTACCACCTGGTTGTTCTGTTCAGACAGCTCTACACTTTACCACCTGGTTGTTCTGTTCAGACAACTCTACCACCTGGTTGTTCTGTTCAGACAACTCTACCACCTGGTTGTTCTGTTCAGACAGCTCTACCACCTGGTTGTTCTGTTCAGACAGCTCTATCCTTTACCACCTTGGTTGTTCTGTTCAGACAGCTCTACCCTTTACCACCTTGGTTGTTCTGTTCAGACAGCTCTACACTTTACGACCTCGTTGTTCTGTTCAGACAGCTCTATCACCTGGTTGTTCTGTTCAGACAGCTCTATCCTTTACCACCTGGTTGTTCTGTTCAGACGGCTCTACACTTTACCACCTGGTTGTTCTATTCAGACAGCTCTACACTTTACCACCTGGTTGTTCTGTTCAGACAGCTCTACACTTTACCACCTGGTTGTTCTGTTCAGACAGCTCTACACTTTACCACCTGGTTGTTCTGTTCAGACAGCTCTACACTTTACCACCTGGTTTGTTCTGTTCAGACAGCTCTACCACCTGGTTGTTCTGTTCAGACAGCTCTATACTTTACCACCTGGTTGTTCTATTCAGACAGCTCTATACTTTACCACCTGGTTGTTCTATTCAGACAGCTCTATACTTTACCACCTGGATGTTCTGTTCAGACAGCTCTATCCTTTACCACCTGGTTGTTCTGTTCAGACAGCTCTATCTTTTACCACCTGGTTGTTCTGTTCAGACAGTTCTATCTTTTACCACCTGGTTGTTCTGTTCAGACAGCTCTATCTTTTACCACTTGGCTGTTCTGTCGAGACAGCTCTACCATTTCCAGTGACAACAGGAGTGGTGGGTAACACAAGGACAACAGAAAATAGCAGTGGAGCAATTACAACCCTGGGTACGTCATTACCTTGCCAGTGAAAGCTGCATGGCAATCCCCCAGAGACTGAGGCCTTCTCATTAGTCTCTAACTCCTTCATTTCGATAATACAGAGCCCTTCTCTTTGACAAACGTGGTTCCCTAAATATCTGTGATGTCATATTGATGCCAGGGGTGTAACTGTGTATCCAGGAAAATGACGGAGGCTGGAAAATGGATGAGTATCTATCTACACACAGACAGAGGATGCACTCTAGATGTGCAGACGGATACTCTAGATGTGCAGACGGTAACTCTAGATGTGCAGACGGATACTCTAGATGTGCAGACGGATACTCTAGATGTGCAGACGGATACTCTAGATGTGCAGACGGATACTCTAGATGTGCAGACAGATACTCTAGATGTGTAGACAGACACTCTAGATGTGTAGACAGATACTCTAGATGTGTAGACAGATACTCTAGATGTGTAGGTAGATACTCTAGATGTGTAGGTAGATACTCTAGATGTGTAGGTAGATACTCTAGATGTGTAGGTAGATACTCTAGATGTGTCCTCTGTGTGTAGATAGTTACTCTAGATGTGTTGATAGATGCTCTAGATGTGTAGATGGATACTCTAGATGTGCAGATGGATACTCTAGATGTGCAGATGGGTACTCTAGATGTGCAGATGGATACTCTAGATGTGTATATACACTGCTCAAAAAAATAAAGGGAACACTTAAACCACACAATGTAACTCCAAGTCAATCACACTTCTGTGAAATCAAACTGTCTACTTAGGAAGCAACACTGATTGACAATACATTTCACATGCTGTTATGCAAATGGAATAGACAACAGGTAGAAATTATAGGCAATTAGCAAGACACCCCCAATAAAGGAGTGGTTCTGCAGGTTCCTATGCTTCCTGGCTGATGTTTTGGTCACTTTTTAATGCTTGCGGTGCTTTCACTCTAGTGGTAGCATGAGACGGAGTCTACAACCCACACAAGTGGCTCAGGTAGTGCAGCTCATCCAGGATGGCACATCAATGCGAGCTGTGGCAAGATGGTTTGCTGTGTCAGTCAGCGTAGTGTCCAGAGCATGGAGGCGCTACCAGGAGACAGGCCAGTACATCAGGAGACGTGTAGGAGGCCGTAGGAGGGCAACAACCCAGCAGCAGGACCGCTACCTCCGCCTTTGTGCAAGAAGGAGCACTGCTAGAGCCCTGCAAAATGACCTCCAGCAGGCCACAAATGTGCATGTGTCTGCTCAAACGGTCAGAAACAGACTCCATGAGGGTGGTATGAGGGCCCGCCGTCCACATGTGGGGGTTGCGCCGTGGAGAACGTTCTGCTGCCTGCAATATCCTCCAGCATGACCGGTTTGGCGTTGGGTCAGTCATGGTGTGGGGTGGTATTTCTTTGGGGGTCCGCACAGCCCTCCATGTGCTCGCCAGAGGTAGCCTGACTGCCATTAGGCACCGAGATGAGATTCTCAGACCCCTTGTGAGACCATATGCTGGTGCGGTTGGTCCTGGGTTCCTCCTAATGCAAGACAATGCTAGACCTCATGTGGCTGGAGTCTGTCAGCAGTTCCTGCAAGAGGATGGCATTGATGCTATGGACTGGCCCGCCCGTTCCCCAGACCTGTCTCGCTCCATCCACCAACGCCACGTTGCACCACAGACTGTCCAGGAGTTGGTGGATGCTTTAGTCCAGGTCTGGGAGGAGATCCCTCAGGAGACCATCCGTCACCTCATCAGGAGCATGCCCAGGCGTTGTAGGGAGGTCATACAGGCACGTGGAGGCCACACACACTACTGAGCCTCATTTTGAATTGTTTTTAGGACATTACATCAAAGTTGGATCAGCCTGTAGTGTTGTTTTCCACTTTAATTTTGAGTGTGACTCCAAATCCAGACCTCCATGGGTTGATACATTTGATTTCCATTGATAATGTTTGTGTGATTTTGTTGTCAGCACATTCAACTATGTAAAGTAAAAAGTATTTAATAAGAATATTTCATTCATTCAGATCTAGGATGTGTTATTTTAGTGTTCCCTTTATTTTTTTGAGCAGTGTAGATACTCTAGATGTGTAGATGGATAGTCTAGATGTGTAGATAGATACTCTAGATGTGTATATAGTAGATACTCTAGATGTGTAGATAGATACTCTAGATGTGTAGATAGATACTCTAGATGTGTAGATGGATAGTCTAGATGTGTAGATAGATACTCTAGATGTGTAGATAGATACTCTAGATGTGTAGATAGATACTCTAGATGTGTAGATAGATACTCTAGATGTGTAGATAGATACTCTAGATGTGTAGATGGATAGTCTAGATGTGTAGATATATACTCTAGATGTGTAGATAGATACTCTAGATGTGTAGATAGATACTCTAGATGTGTATATAGTAGATACTCTATATGTATCCCAAATGCCGCCCTACTTTCTTTATAGTGCACTTCTTTTGTCCAGGACCCATTGTGATCAACTACATAGGGACAGAGCCTAGCAACAGGAGAACACCAAGCCTGCATGACTTTCCCAGAGTTAAAAACGTATTCTTCTTCCCCTTCATTATCGGCAGGGACAATTGGTTTTTCATGGGGTGAAAGGATAGTAATTACGTTATGCTTGACAGATCATTGAAAAAGTGTGCCGTCAACGCAGTAATGACCAGGATGGGGTTAATATGATAATTAGGAGTGGGGGACAAAATGTCTTTCCTCAGGTAAGGGATGCGTCAACGCAGTAATGACTCAGGATGGGGTTAATATGATGACTAGGAGTGGGGGACAAAACGTCTTTCCTCAGGTAAGGGATGCGTCAACGCAGTAATGACTCAGGATGGGGTTAATATGATGAGTAGGAGTGGGGGACAAAACGTCTTTCCTCAGGTAAGGGATGCGTCAACGCAGTAATGACTCAGGATGGGGTTAATATGATGATTAGGAGTGGGGGACAAAACGTCTTTCCTCAGGTAAGGGATGCGTCAACGCAGTAATGACTCAGGATGGGGTTAATATGATGATTAGGAGTGGGGGACAAAACGTCTTTCCTCAGGTAAGGGATGCGTCAACGCAGTAATGACTCAGGATGGGGTTAATATGATGAGTAGGAGTGGGGGACAAAACGTCTTTCCTCAGGAAAGGGATGCGTCAACGCAGTAATGACTCAGGATGGGGTTAATATGATGACTAGGAGTGGGGGACAAAACGTCTTTCCTCAGGTAAGGGATGCGTCAACGCAGTAATGACTCAAGATGGGGTTAATATGATGACTATGAGTGGGGGACAAAACGTATTTCCTCAGGTAAGGGATGTGGGAAGACCAACCTTTACAAGTGAATGAAACGTAATAAAACTACGTAGATTTTCTTCTGACTGCATTTGGATTTTCTTATGCCTGGCAACCCTTTTTCAATGGGAACATAACTCTTTCTGACACATTCTGATCTTTTATTCCCAAATGGTTGTGGGGCTTCTTTCCTGTGAGAGTTCATCTAGGGAGAGCCTGACATAGTTTATCTTTTACTTCATGGACCTCAAATGTGTGAAGTTAGGACAGAATCCATCCAGACATTTAATATGTACGAGTTCTTGAGTAAAATAGTTTAAGGATTCCTAGCAGTCCCAAACGTGGCATACCCACCCCTGACAAATCAGTCGTTGTGGGAGCTTATCTTCTTCCAGCTGGACATGAACAGGGGAGGAGACTGCTGCCTGATAGGCCCGGAGGTTGTCAGTACCCTGTACACCTTCAACATGGCTCTGTAGTACACTGTACACCTGGCCTATATACCTGTTCAACATGGCTCTGTCGTACCCTATACACCTGGCCTATACAGCTGTCCAACATGTCTCTGCAGTACCCTGTACAACATGGCTCTGTAGTACACTGTACACCTGGCCTATACACCTGTACAACATGGCTCTGTAGTACCCTGTACACCTGTACAACAACATGGCTCTGCAGTACCCTGTACACCTGTGCAACAACATAGCTCTGCAGTACCCTGTACACCTGTACAACAACATGGCTCTGCAGTACCCTGTACAACATGGCTCCGCAGTACCCTGTACAACATGGCTCTGCAGTACCCTGAACACCTGTACAACATGGCTCTGTAGTACCCTGTAGACCTGTACAACATGGCTCTGCAGTACCCTGTACACCTGTACAACATGGCTCTGTAGTATACTGTACACCATGGCTCTGCAGTACCCTGTACAACATGGCTCTGCAGTACCCTGTACAACATGGCTCTGCTGTACCCTGTACACCATGGCTCTGCAGTACCCTGTACACCTGTACAACATGGCTCTGTAGTTCCCTGTACAACATGTTTCTGTAGTACCCTGTACAACATGGCTCTGTAGTACCCTGTACAACATGGCTCTGCAGTACCCTGTACAACATGGCTCTGCAGTATCCTGTACAACATGGCTCTACAGTACCCTGTACAACATGGCTCTGCAGTACCCTGTACACCATGGCTCTGCAGTACCCTGTACACCTGTACAACTTGGCTCTGTAGTACCCTGTACACCTGTACAACATGGCTCTTTAGGAACCCTGTACAACATGGCTCTGTAGTACCCTGTACACCTGTACAACATGGCTCTGTAGTATACTGTACACCATGGCTCTGCAGTACCCTGTACAACATGGCTCCGCAGTACCCTGTACAACATGGCTCTGCAGTACCCTGAACACCTGTACAACATGGCTCTGTAGTACCCTGTAGACCTGTACAACATGGCTCTGCAGTACCCTGTACACCTGTACAACATGGCTCTGTAGTATACTGTACACCATGGCTCTGCAGTACCCTGTACAACATGGCTCTGCAGTACCCTGTACAACATGGCTCTGCTGTACCCTGTACACCATGGCTCTGCAGTACCCTGTACACCTGTACAACATGGCTCTGTAGTTCCCTGTACAACATGTTTCTGTAGTACCCTGTACAACATGGCTCTGTAGTACCCTGTACAACATGGCTCTGCAGTACCCTGTACAACATGGCTCTGCAGTATCCTGTACAACATGGCTCTACAGTACCCTGTACAACATGGCTCTGCAGTACCCTGTACACCATGGCTCTGCAGTACCCTGTACACCTGTACAACTTGGCTCTGTAGTACCCTGTACAACATGGCTCTTTAGGAACCCTGTACAACATGGCTCTGTAGTACCCTGTACACCTGTACGACATGGCTCTGCAGTACCCTGTACACCTGGCCTATACACCTGTCCAACATGGCTCTGTAGTACCCTGTACACCTGGCCTATACACCTGTCCAACATGGCTCTGCAGTACCCTGTACAACATGGCTCTGTAGTACACTGTTCACCTGGCCTATACACCTGTACAACATGGCTCTGTAGTAACCTGTACAACATGTTTCTGTAGTACCCTGTACAACATGGCTCTGTAGTACCCTGTACAACATGGCTCTGTAGTACCCTGTACAACATGGCTCTGCAGTATCCTGTACAACATGGCTCTGCAGTACCCTGTACAACATGGCTCTGCAGTACCCTGTACACCATGGCTCTGCAGTACCCTGTACACCATGGCTCTGCAGTAAACTGTACACCATGGCTCTGCAGTACCCTGTACACCTGTACAACATGGCTCTGTAGTACCCTGTACACCATGGCTCTGCAGTACCCTGTACACCTGTACAACATGGCTCTGTAGTACCCTGTACAACATGGCTCTTTAGTACCCTGTACAACATGGCTCTGTAGTACCCTGTAAAACATGGCTCTGTAGTACCCTGTACACCATGGCTCTGCAGTACCCTGTACACCTGTACAACATGGCTCTGTAGTACCCTGTACAACATGGCTCTTTAGTACCCTGTACAACATGGCTCTTTAGTACCCTGTACAACATGGCTCTGTAGTACCCTGTAAAACATGGCTCTGTAGTACCCTGTACACCTGTACAACATGGCTCTGCAGTACCCTGTACACCTGGCCTATACACCTGTCCAACATGGCTCTGTAGTACCCTGTACACCTGGCCTATACACCTGTCCAACATGGCTCTGCAGTACCCTGTACAACATGGCTCTGTAGTACACTGTACACCTGGCCTATACACCTGTACAACATGGCTCTGTTGTACCCTGAACACCTGGCCTATATACTTGTACAACATGGCTTTCCAGTACCCTGAACACCTGGCCTATACACCTGTACAACATGGCTCTGTAGTTCCCTGTAAACCTCTACAACATCGCTCTGTAGTACCCTGTACAACATGGCTCTTTAGTACCCTGTACAACATAGCTCTGTAGGACCCTGTACACCTGTACAACATGGTTCTGCAGTACCCTGAACACCTTGCCTATACACCTGTACAACATGGCTCTGCAGTACCCTGTACACCTGTACAACATGGCTCTGTAGTACCCTGTACACCTGTACAACATGGCTCTGTAGTACCCATTACACCTGTACAACATGGCTCTGTGGTACCCTGAACACCTGGCCTATACACCTGTACAACATGGCTCTGTAGTTCCCTGTACACCTCTACAACATGGCTCTGTAGTACCCTGTACAACATGGCTCTGTAGTACCCTGTACAACATGGCTCTGTAGTACCCTGTACAACATGTACAACATGGCTCTGTAGTACCCTGTACACCTGTACAACATCTCTCTGTAGTAACCTGTACACCTGTACAACATGGCTCTGTAGTACCCTGAATCCCTGGCCTATACACCTGTAGAACATGGCTCTGTAGTACCCTGTACACCTGTACAACAATGCTCTGTAGTACCCTGTACACCTGGCCTATATACCTGTTCAACATGGCTCTGCAGTACCCTGTAAGCCTGGCCTATATACCTGTTCAACATGGCTCTGTAGTACCCTGTACACCTGGCCTATAGACCTGTTCAACATGGCTCTGTAGTACCCTTTACAACGTGGCTCTGTAGTACCCTGTACAACATGGCTCTGTAGTACCCTGTACAACATGGCTCTGTAGTACCCTGTACAACATGGCTCTGTAGTACCCTGTACAACATGGCTCTGTAGTACCGTGTACAACATGGCTCTGTAGTACCCTGTACACCTGTACAACATGGCTCTGTAGTACCCTGTTCAACGTGGCTCTGTAGTACCCTGTACAACATGGCTCTGTAGTACCCTGTACAACATGGCTCTGTAGTACCCTGTACAACATGGCTCTGTAGTACCCTGTACAACATGGCTCTGTAGTACCGTGTACAACATGGCTCTGTAGTACCCTGTACACCTGTACAACATCGCTCTGTAGTAACCTGTACACCTGTACAACATGGCTCTGCAGTACCCTGTACACCTTGCCTATACACCTGTACAACATGGCTCTTTAGTACCCTGCACACCTGTACAACATGGCTCTGTAGTACACTTTACAGCATGGCTCTAATACCCTGTACAACATGGCTCTCTAGTACCCTGTACAACATGGCTCTGTAGTACCCTGTAAACATGGCCTATACACCTGTACACCATGGCTCTGTGGTACCCTGTAAACCTGTACAACATGGCTCTGCAGTACCCTGTACACCTGTACAACATGGCTCTGTAGTACCCTGTACACCTGGCCTATACACCTGTACAACATGGATCTGTAGTAACCTGTACACATGGCCTATACACCTGTACACCATGGCTCTGTGGTACCCTGTAAACCTGTACAACATGGCTCTGCAGTACCCTGTACACCTGTACAACATGGCTCTGTAGTACCCTGTACACCTGGCCTTTACACCTGTACAACATGGATCTGTAGTAACCTGTACACCTGGCCTAAACACCTGTACAACATGGCTCTGTAGTACCCTGTAAACCTGTACAACATGGCTCTGCAGTACCCTGTACACCTGTCCTATACACCTGTACAACATGGCTCTGTAGTACCCTGAACACCTGGCCTATATACCTGTACAACATGGCTCTGTAGTACCCTGAACACCTGGCCTATACACCTGTACAACATGGCTCTGTAGTACCCTGTACACCTGGCCTATACACCTGTACAACATGGCTCTTTAGTACCCTGCACACCTGTACAACATGGCTCTGTAGTACACTTTACAACATGGCTCTGTAGTACCCTGTACACCTGTACAACAATGCTCTGTAGTACCCTGTACACATGGCCTATATACCTGTTCAACATGGCTCTGTAGTACCCTGTACACCTGGCCTATAGACCTGTTCAACATGGCTCTGTAGTACCCTGTACACCATGGCTCTGTAGTACCCTGTACACCATGGCTCTGCAGTACCCTGGACACCTGGCCTATACACCTGTTCAACATGGCTCTGTAGTACCCTATACACCTGTACAACATGGCTCTGCAGTACCCTGAACACCTGGCCTATACACCTGTTCACCATGGCTCTGTAGTACCCTGTACACCTGTACACCATGGCTCTGTAGTACGCTGTACACCTGACCTATACATCTGTACAACATGGCTCTGTAGTACCCTGTACACCATGGCTCTGCAGTACCCTGAACACCTGGCCTATACACCTGTACAACATGGCTCTGCAGTACCCTGCAAACCTGGCCAATACACCGGTTCACCTTGGTCAAGGCTGCTCTACTCACCGGCTTGTTAGTGAAGGGTGTTGACTCAGAGGGTACCATGTCGTAATATGGAGGCTGCAGAGGAAGCTTCTTGTCCAGGGTAAGCACCTACACAGGAAACACCACAGCTCAGAGTGGAGTAATGTGAAAATGGAGACGCCATAGAAATATAAAACACAGGCTTCCAGGGAAGGCAATTTTAGGGCTTTACCATGTTTTAATCGAAATGTACAGCTGTGTGTCGTCCACATATCAGAGAAAGTTGCCATTGTGTTTCTTAATGACATCAGCAAGATGTAGAATATATAGTGAAAACAGTAGTGGTCCTAAAATGGAACCTTGAGGAACGTAAATCAAATCAAAGTTTATTTGTCAGGTGTGCCGACCTTACAGTGAAATGCTTACTTACAGGCTCTAACCAATAGTGCAAAAAAGGTATTAGGTGAACAATCGGTAGGTAAAGAAATAAAACAACAGTAAAAAGACAGGCTATATACAGTAGCGAGGCTATAAAAGTAGCAAGGCTATAAACAGACACCGGTTAGTCAGGCTGCTTGAGGTAGTATGTACATGTAGATATGGTTAAAGTGACTATGTATATATGATGAACAGAGAGTAGCAGTAGCGTAAAAGTGGGGTTGGCGGGTGGTGGGACACAATGCAGATAGCCTGGTTAGTCAGGCTGATTGAGGTAGTATGTACATGTAGATATGGTTAAAGTGACTATGTATATATGATGAACAGAGAGTAGCAGTAGCGTAAAAGTGGGGTTGGCGGGTGGTGGGACACAATGCAGAAACGTATTGATTTGTACCTTTGACAAACCATCCACAGAGACAAACTAATATATCTTTCCGACAGATAAAATCTAAACCAGGCAATAACTTTTTCATGTGGACCAATTAGGTTGTTCAATCTCTCCAAAATAATGTTGTGATCGATGATGTCAAAAGCAGCACTATGGTCTAGTACAGGGGTGGGCAACTCCTGATTGGTGTCACACTTTTTTCCATCCCTAGCAAACACAGCTGATTAATAAACGAATTGCATTCTAAACTGAAGATCATGATTAGGTGATTATTGGAGTCAGGTGTGTTAGCTGGGGCTGGGGCAAAGCTGTGTCACCAATCAGGCCCTCGAGGACTGGAGTTGCCCAACCCTGGTCTAGGAGCACAGGGACAGATGCAGAGCCTTGGTCTGACACCATTAAAATATAATTTACAACCTTCACAAATGCAGTCTCAGTGCTATAATGGGTCTAAAACCAGACTGAAGCAATTTGTATACATTGTTTGTCTTTAGGAAGGCAGTGAGTTGCTATGCAGCAGCTTTTTCAAAAATGTTTGAGAGTAATGTAATATTCGATATAGGCCGATAGTTTTTTTATATTTTCTGGGTCAAGGTTTGGCTTTTTCAAGAGAGGCTTTTTTACTGCCACTTTTAGTGAGTTTGGTACACATCCTGTGGATAGAGAGCCGTTTAAACTGTTCAACATAGGAGGGCCAAGCACAGGAAGCAGCTCTTTCAGTAGTTTAGTCCAGATTGTCTAGCCCAGCTGATTTGTAGGGATCCAGATTTTCCAGCTCTTTCAGAACATCAGATGTCTGGATTTGGGTGAAGGAGAAATGGGGGAGGCTTGGGCAAGTTGCTGTGGGGGGTGCAAGGCTGTTGACCGGGGTAGGGGTAAACAGGTGGAAAGCATTGCCAGCCATTAAGAAAAATGCTTATTAAAATGATCGATTATCGTAGATTTATCAGTGGTGACAGTGTTTCCTAGCCTCGGTGCAGTGGGCAGCTGGGAGGAGGTGTTCTTATTCTCAGTGGACTTCACAGTGTCCCAAAACTAATTGGAATTAGTGCTACAGGATGCACATTTCTTTCCTAACTGACTACGTGGTTACTGACTACCCTGAAAAGTTGCGTATCATGGGGGCTATTCGATGCTAATGCAGAACAACACAGGATGTTAATGTGATGGTCAAGGGCAGTCAAGTCTGGGGTGAACCAAGGGCAAAATTGGTTCTTAGTTCTCCATTTTTTGAATGGGGCATGCTTGTTTAAGATAGCGAGTAAAACACTTAAAGAGCAACCAGGCATCCTCTACTGATGGGATGAGATCGAAATCCTTCCAGGATACCCGGGCCAGGTCGATTAGAGGGGCCTGCTCGCTGAAGTGTTTTTGGGAGCATTTGACAGTGATGAGGGGTGGTCGTTTGACCGCAGACCGATTACGGACGCAGGCAATGAGGCAGTGATTGCTGAGGTCCTGGTTGAAGACAGCAAAGGTGTATCTGGCTTCCTGGTAAGGCAAGGGCTAATTTCAAGGTTTTACTGCTAACCCTACAAAGCACTACATGGGCTTGCTCCTACCGATCTTTCCGATTTGGTCCTGCCATACATACCTACACGTAAGCTACGGTCACAAGACGCAGGCCTCGTTGCGGTCCCTAGAATTTTTAAGCAAACAGCTGGAGGCAGGGCCTTCTCCTATAGAGCTCCATTTTTATGGCCTACCCATGTGAGAGACTCAGACTCGGTCTCAACCTTTATATCTTTAAGTCTTTATTGAAGACTCTCTCAGTAGGTCCTATGATTGAGTGTAGTCTGGCCCAGGAGTGTGAAGATGAACGGAAAGGCTCTGGAGCAACGAACCGCTCTTGCTGTCTCTGCCTGGCCGGTTCCCCTCTCTCCACTGAGATTCTCTGCCTCTAACCCTATTACAGGGGCTGAGTCACTGGCTTACTGGTGCTCTTCCATGCCGTCCCTAGGAGGGGTGCGTCACTTGAGTGGGTTGAGTCACTGACGTGATCTTCCTGTCCGGGTTGGCGCCCCCCCTCCTTGGGTTGTGCCACGGGGGAGATCTTTGTGGGCTATACTCGGCCTTGTCTCAGGATGGTAAGTTGGTGGTTGAAGATATCCCTCTAGCGTGTGGGGGCTGTGCTTTGGCAAAGTGGGTGGGGTTATATCCTGCCTGTTTGGACCTGTCCGGGGATATCGTCAAATGGGGCCACAGTGTCTCCCGACCCCTCGTCTCAGCCTCCAGTATTTATGCTGCAGTAGTTTGTGTCGGGGGGCTAGGGTCAGTCTGTTATATCTGGAGTATTTCTCCTGTCTTATCTGGTGTCCTGTGTGAATTTAAGTATGCTCTCTCTAATTCTTTATTTCTCTCTCAGAGGACCTGAGCCATAAGAACATGCCTCAGGACTATCTGGCATGATGACTCCTTGCTGTCCCCAGTCCCCGCTGCTGCTCCAGTTTAAACTGTTCTGCCTGCGGCTATGGAACCCTGAGGCAGCAGGAGGGGTAGACATACTCTGAATGATCGGCTAAGCCAACTGACATTTACTCCTGAGGCGCTGCTGACATGTTGCACGCTCTACAACCACTGTGATTATTATTATTTGACCCTGCTGGTCATCTATGAACATTTGAACATCTTGGCCATGCTCTGTTATAATCTCCACCCGGACAGTCAGAAGAGGACTGGCCACCCCACAGCCTGGTTCCTCTCTAGGTTTCTTCCTAGGTTTTGGCCTTTCTAGGGAGTTTTTCCTAGCCACCGTGCTTCTACACCTGCATTGCTTGCTGTTTGGGGTTCTAGGCTGAGTTTCTGTATAGCACTTTGTGACATCAGCAAGAAGTAAGAAGGGCTTGATAAATACATTTGATTGATTGGATTGATGACCAGCAGGGTATGTCTAGAGGCTTTAAGAACTGATCGTCTAGTGCTTTCGGAACAGAGAGTAAAAGGAGCAGATTTATGGGCATGGAAGAATAGATTCAAAGCATAATGTACAGACAAGGGTATGGTAGGATATGAGTACAGTGGAGGTGAACCTAGGCATTGAGTGACAATGAGAGGTTTTATCTCTAGAGGCACCAGTTTAGCCAGGTGGGGTCACCGCATGTGTGGGGGATGGAACAAAAGGGCCATGTAAGGCTTGTTGGGTAGGGCTAGGGGCTCTACAGTGAAATAAGACAATCACTAACCAAAACAGCAATAACCAAGGCATATTGACATTAGACAGGGGCATGTGTAGCCGAGTGATCATAGAGTCCAAAGAGTAGCAATAGATGAGTCAGTGAGCCGATTCAGCAGTTACTACTACGCTAGGCGAGCAGATGACACTGAGATTCAGACAGCTAGCGGGCCGGAACTAGCAGATTGGCCTCTGCCGACGTCGCAACGCAAGAGCCACCTCGGACGATTACGTCGACAGACCAGTTGTGATGGATCGGTGGGGCTCCGTGTCGGCAATAAACGGTCCAGGCCAATTTGCAAAAGAGGTATTGAAGCCCAAGAATTGGCTGGTGGACCTCTTCGGCTAGCTTGGAGGCTAGCTCAAGGCTAACTGGTGCTTGCTTCATGAAAAGACGTTAGCCAGGAGTAGCCACTTGATATCAGCTAGCTAGCTGTGATGATCCGGTGTAATGGTTCAGCGCTTGCGGTAGGAATCCGGAGATGTGGTAGAGAAAAATCTGTCCGATATGCTTTGGGTTGATATCGCGCTGTGCAGACTGGCAGGTATTGACCGAGCTGAGGCTGGCTGGTGACCGAGTTAACAGTGAAGACCGCTAGCAGTGGCTAACTGACTACTAGCTGCTAGTTAGCTGGCTAGCTTCTGATGGGGGTTCCGGTTCTAAAGTATAAAAATAGCAGATCCATACCACATTGGGTGAGGCGGGTTGCAGGAGAGTATATTCAGTCTGTAGATGGAAAGTGAGATTAAAATGTATACAAAATATGTACGAATAAAAACAAGGGTAAAAAAAATATGTACACAGGACAAGACAAAACTCACGTCCGACTGCTACGTCATCTTGGAAGACTTAAAGACAGGAGGCAAACCAACTTGAGGTGTTAAACCTTCATCTATCAAGACCAAAGGAGCATTGGGCCAGCCACTCTTAAACAGCACCTGGGCCTTCAGAGGTGAAACACCTTCCCACTAACGAGATGACAACCAGTACAGGTGTAACACATACTGACTAACGAGGTGACAACCAGTACAGGAGTAACACATACTGACTAACGAGGTGACAACATCGGCCCTACGCTCTAATGAGTTATAAACCTCAGCCTGTAACAATAAGGTTACTGTCAACATCTTGTTGTGAAAGATGTTTGTTTGTGTGTTTGTTTGTGTTGCGCGCCGCTGTATACATACAATATATATATATATATATATATATATATATATATACAGTGCCTTGCGAAAGTATTCGGCTCCCTTGAACTTTGCGACCTTTTGCCACATTTCAGGCTTCAAACATAAAGATATAAAACTGTATTTTTTTGTGAAGAATCAACAACAAGTGGGACACAATCATGAAGTGGAACGACATTTATTGCATATTTCAATCTTTTTTAACAAATCAAAAACTGAAAAATTGGGCGTGCAAAATTATTCAGCCCCCTTAAGTTAATAATTTGTAGCGCCACCTTTTGCTGCGATTTCAGCTGTAAGTCGCTTGGGGTCTGTCTATCAGTTTTGCACATCGAGAGACAGACATTTTTTCCCATTCCTCCTTGCAAAACAGCTCGAACTCAGTGAGGTTGGATGGAGAGCATTTGTGAACAGCAGTTTTCAGTTCTTTCCACAGATTCTCGATTGGATTCAGGTCTGTACTTTGACTTGGCCATTCTAACACCTGGATATGTTTATTTTTGAACCATTTCATTGTAGATTTTGCTTTATGTTTTGGATCATTGTCTTGTTGGAAGACAAATCTCTGTCCCAGTCTCAGGTCTTTTGCAGACTCCATCAGGTTTTCTTCCAGAATGGTCCTGTATTTGGCTCCATCCATCTTCCCATCAATTTTAACCATCTTCCCTGTCCCTGCTGAAGAAAAGCAGGCCCAAACCATGATGCTGCCACCACCATGTTTGACAGTGGGGATGGTGTGTTCAGGGTGATGAGCTGTGTTGCTTTTACACCAAACATAACGTTTTGCATTGTTGCCAAAAAGTTCAATTTTGGTTTCATTTGACCAGAGCACCTTCTTCTACATGTTTGGTGTGTCTCCCAGGTGGCTTGTGGCAAACTTTAAACGACACTTTTTATGGATATCTTTAAGAAATGGCTTTCTTCTTGCCACTCTTCCATAAAGGCCAGATTTGTGCAATATACGACTGATTGTTGTCCTATGGACAGAGTCTCCCACCTCAGCTGTAGATCTCTGCAGTTCATCCAGAGTGATCATGGGCCTCTTGGCTGCATCTCTGATCAGTCTTCTCGGACCTGCCTGGTGTGTTCCTTGTTCTTCATGATGCTCTCTGCGCTTTTAACGGACCTCTGAGACTATCACAGTGCAGGTGCATTTATACAGAGACTTGATTACACACAGGTGGATTGTATTTATCATCATTATTCATTTAGGTCAACATTGGATCATTCAGAGATCCTCACTGAACTTCTGGAGAGAGTTTGCTGCACTGAAAGTAAAGGGGCTGAATAATTTTGCACGCCCAATTTTTCAGTTTTTGATTTGTTAACAAAGTTTGAAATATCCAATAAATGTCGTTCCACTTCATGATTGTGTCCCACTTGTTGTTGATTCTTCACAAAAAAATACAGTTTTATATCTTTATGTTTGAAGCCTGAAATGTGGCAAAAGGTCGCAAAGTTCAAGGGGGCCGAATACTTTCGCAAGGCACTGTAAATAGTCTGGGCTGCCATTTGATTAATTGTTCAGCAGTCCTATGGCTTGGGGGTAGAAGCTGTTAAAGAGCCTTTTAGACCTAGACTTGGTGCTCCAGTACTGCTTGCCGTGCGATAGCAGAGAGAACAGTCTATGATTTGGGTGACTGGAGTCTTGGACAATTTTTTGGGCCTTCCTCTGACACCACCAAGTATATAGGTCCTGGATGGCAGAAAGCTTGGCCCCAGTGATGTACTGGGCCACACGTACTATCCTGTGTAGCACCTTGTAGTTGGAGGCCGAGTAGTTGCCGTACCAGGCAGTGATGCAACCGGTCAGGATGCTCTCAATGGTTCAGCTGCATAACATTTTGAGAATCTGGGGACCCAAATCTTTTCAGTCTCCTCAGGGGGAAAAGGTGTTGTCGTGCCCTCTTCATGAGTCTCTTGGTGTGTTTGGAATGTTTGTTGGTGATGTGAACACCAAGGAACTTGAAACTCTCAACCTGTCCCGTCAATGTTAATGGGGGCATGTTCAGCCCTCATTTTCCTGTAGTCCACGATCAGCTCCATTGTCTTGCTCAGAGGGAGAGGTTGTTGTCTTTGACCTCCTCCCTATAGGCTGTCTCATCATTGTCGGTGATCAGGCCTAGCACTGTTGTGTCATCAGAAAACTTAAACTTAACCATGGTGTTGAAGTCATGCTTGGCCACGCAGTCGTGGGTGAACAGGGAGTGCAGGCTCACGTCAATGGGCAGATCACAGCTGGATTTCCCTTTGCAGTCCATAATAGTTTTCAAGCCCTGCCACATCCGACGAGCGTCAGAGCGGGTGTAGTAGGATTCAATCTTAATCCTATATTGACGCTTTGCTTGTTTGATGGTTCGTCTGAGGGCATAGCGGACCCGGTTATTACCGAGGGGCTATCTACTGGGCCCACCCACAATCACTCTGGACCTGGTTATTACCAAGGGGCTTTCTACTGGGCCCACCCACAATCACAGCCATACTCTGGACCCGGTTATTACCAAGGGGCTTTCTACTGGGCCCACCCACAATCACAGCCATATTCTGGACCTGGTTATTACCAAGGAGCTTTCATTTGACATATCCTCTATTGATGATGTTGCTATGTTTTTGTTGTCTTAGGTCTCTCTTTATGTAGTGTTATTGTGTCTCTCTTGTCATGTGTGTTTTGTCATATATATATATATATATATATATATTTGACAAAACACACACATATATATATACATACATACATATATATATATATATATATATATATATATATATATATACACACATATATATATATATATATATATATATATATATATATATATATATATATATATATAATTTTTTTATCCCAGCCCCCATCCCCACAGGAGGCCGTTTGGTAGGCCGTCATTGTACATAATAATTATTTCTTAACTGAGAAGTTAAAGAGTGTTTTAGCAGCTAAAACTTTCAGATTATTATTATTATATTTTAAAAAATATGTAAATTAACTTTTTCAAAAATTTGACATCTCACATTTTTACTGATTTTTGACCAAACTGTCAGATGGAACCTAATCTAAACAACACAACATGAACAGGAAATATATTCTGGGCTGGCATCGAACCTTATAGTCCCAACATCACGATTAGTAATCTAAACAACATGACAGGAAATATATTCTGGGCTGGCATCGAACCTTATAGTCCCAACATCACGATTAGTAATCTAAACAACATGACAGGAAATATATTCTGGGCTGGCATCGAACCTTATAGTCCCAACGTCACGATTAGTAATCTAAACAACAACATGACAGGAAATATATTCTGGGATGGTTTTCTCTTGCTGCCATTGCATTTAATACAGACATTCAGTAAAAAAAATTAGCAAGATGACTTATTTAATTAATTGATTTTAATTCACATGAAACACTGCTCAAACTCAGTATGTGTTCTAGTTGTCAATGTGACAGAAAGGAGAAGGTTAATGAAAGAAAACAGACAAGCAGACAGACATAAGCAGACAGACAGATAAGCAGACAGACAGATAAGCAGACAGACAGATTGGCAGACAGGCTGGCAGACAGGCTGGCAGACAGGCTGGCAGACAGGCTGGCAGACAGGCAAGCTGGCAGACAGACAGGCTGGCAGACAGACAGGCTGGCAGGCAGGCAGACATATTCTTTCAGAATATGCCAACCTCCTAACCAGATACATCATGTCGGGAGAGGATAAAAGTTAAAAGTTACTTCCCAAATGGGACCCTATTCCCTATATAGAGCACTACTTTAGACCAGGACACATATGGCCTATAAAGGGAATAGGCTCCCATTTGGGACACTGAGCGGGTAGTTTGAGGTGGATCTTACCTGGATGTCATCGGATGTCAAGTGGCCCTTCAAATCCCTGCTCCTCTTTTTGGGCGGGGGAGGGGCCGGCTTGTGGGCGGGCGGGAGGTCGGTCCTGTTATCACAGAGGGGTGAGAAGAAGAACATGACACTCTGCACAGTGAGGGCTTTCCACCACTACCATTCCAGCCCGCTCACACCACTCAACCTGTCTGGCTGCACTTGCCTTGGTCTCTCTCTCCCTCTTCCCTCTTCCCCCCATCATTAGGACGGAGTTCTGACAGACATCAACCATCGTGTTCCGACCGACCGTGGGGCCAGCAGCAGCCATTTCCTGTTTGTCCACCTTTTCTGCCCTTTTGGATGACTGACTGCTCTAATGAGACCAGCCCGGACTGCGATTGGCTGATTGGACTCTGAGGTGAGGGGATGAGGGGAGGGAGGCAGGGGTGTGATGGTGCAGGGAGACTGACCATTATGAGTCAAGTCCTCAGGACGGACAGGATGTGTAGTCCGCTAGTTTCTAGTATCTCACACTGAACACCGTAACATGGATATACTCTGGCTCAATCTGACCTCCTGATCTCCTCCTGGGACTGATACTGTATGTCTCTGTTGTTAACATAAAGTTAACCATTTTAGACTGCTGTTATTGTTGTTGTTTTTAATCAAAGTTCTTTGAGCGCTTTTTCAACTTTTCGCCAAAGGCAAACTACAGACAAGCCTTCCAGATCAAATCTAAGGCAAACTACAGACAAGCCTTACAGATCAAATCTAAGACAAACTACAGACAAGCCTTCCAGATCAAACAGGGTAGGGCAATACAACCCCTGATGCTGCCCTAACAGGGAGGGACATTAAACTACCTGATGCTGCCCCAACAGGGTGGGACATTAATACCCCTGATGCTGCCCCAACAGGGTGGGACATTAAACTACCTGATGCTGCCCCAACAGGGTGGTACATTAATACCCCTGATGCTGCCCCAACAGGGTGGGACATTAAACTACCTGATGCTGCCCCAACAGGGTGGGACATTAAACTACATGATGCTGCCCCAACAGGGTGGGACATTAAACTACCTGATGCTGCCCCAACAGGGTGGGACATTAAACTACCTGATGCTGCCCCAACAGGGTGGGACATTAAACTACCTGATGCTGCCCCAACAGGTTGGGACATTAAACTACCTGAATGAACCAGAAGACAGAGAGCTGTGTACCTATACCTACACAAAGGTGATATCTGCACTGGATAAAAATATAAATGCAACATTTAAAGTGTTGGTGCCATGTTTCATGAGCTGAAATAAAAGATCCCAGAAATGTTCCAAACAAACAAAAAGCTTATTTTTCTCAAATTTTGTGCACAGATTTATTAAAATCTCTGTTAGTGAGCATTTCTCCTTTACCAAGATAATCCAGCCACCTGAGAGGTGTGGTATATGTAGAAGCTGATTAAACAGCACGATCATTACACAGGTGCACCTTGTGATGAGGACAATAAATGGCCACTCCAAAAGTTGTCACACAACACAATGCCACAGATGTCTCAAGTTTTGAGCGTGCATTTGGCATGCTGACTGTAGGAATGTCCAACAGTGCTATTGCCAAATAATTTAATGTTCATTTCTCTACCATAAGCCACCTCCAACATTGTTTTAGGAAATTTGTCAACACATCCAACCGGCCTCACAACCGCAGACCAAGTGTAGGGCGTTGTGTGGGCGAGCACTATGCTGATGTCAACGTTGTGAACAGAGTGCCCGGTGGTGGTAGGGTTATTGTATGGGTAAGTGTAAGCTAAGGACAATGAACACAATTGCAACATTCCACAGGCCACAATCAACAGCCTGATAAACTCTGTGCAAAGGAGACGTGTCACACTAAATGAGGCAAATGGTGGTCACACCAGATACTGACTGGTTTTCTGATCAAATCAAATTGTTTTAGTCACATGCTCCGAATACAACAGGTTACAGTGAAAATGCTTACTTATGAGCCGCTAACCAACAATGCAGTTTAAAAATGTACAGATAAGAATAAGAGATAACAGTAACAAGTCAAATAAGAGCAGCAGTGAAATAACAATAGCGAGACTACATACCGGTACAGAGTCAACGTCCCTAGGGAATGGTTAGTTGAGGTAATATGTGCAGCAGGGTAGCCTAGTGGTTAGAGCGTTGGACTAGTAACCAAGTTCGAATCCCCGAGCTGACAAGGTACAAATCTGTCGTTCTGCCCCTGAACAGGCAGTCAACCAACTGTTCCTAGGCCGTCATTGAAAATAAGAATTTGTTCTTGCCTAGTAAAATTTAAAAATAAATAAATGTAGGTAGAGTTATTAAAGTGACTATGCATAGATGATAATAACAGAGAGTAGCAGCAGTGTAAAAGAGGGTATCCTGGGTAGCCATTTGACAAGATGTTCAGGAGTCTTATGGCTTGGGGGTAGAGGCTGTTTAGAAGCCTCTTGGCACTCTGGTACCGCTTGCCATGCAGTAGCAGAGAGAACAGACTAGGGTGGCTGGAGTCTTTGACAATTTTTAGGGCCTTCCTCTGATACCCCCCTGGTATAGAGGTCCTGGATGGCAGGAAGCTTGGCCCAGTGATGTACTGGGCCGTTCGCACTACACTCTGAAGTGTAGCTGTAAAACCTTTTGAGGATCTGAGGACCCACGCCAAATCTCCTGAGAAGGAATAGGTTTTGTCATGCCATCTTCATACATCTTCACAATTGTCTTGGACCATGTCAGTTTGTTGGTGATGTGGACGCCATGGAGCTTGAAGCTCTCAACCTGCTCCACTACAGCCCCGTCGATGAGAAAGGGGGCGTGCTCGGTCCTCTTTTTCCTGTAGTCCTCCTCTGCTTTGTCTTGATCACGTTGAGGGAGAGGTTGTTGTCCTGGCAACACACTGCCACGTTTCTGACCTCCTCTCTATAGGCTGTCTCATTGTTGTCTGTGATCAGGCCTACCACTGTTGTGTCATCGGCAAACTTAATGATGGTGTTGGAGTCGTGCCTGGCCATGCAGTCATGGTCAAAAAGGGAGTACAGGAGGGGACTGAACACGCACGCCTGAGGGGCCCCTGTGTTGAGGATCAGCGTGGCGGATGTGTTGGTACCTACCCTTACCACCTGGGGGCGGCCGTCAGGAAGTCCAGGATCAAGTTGCAGAGGGATGTGTTTAGTCCCAGGATCCTTAGCGTATTGATGAGCTTTGAGGGCACTACGGTGTTGAACGCTGAGATGTAGTTAATGAATAATATTCTCACATAGGTGTTCCTTTTGTCCAGGTGGGAAAGGGCAGTGTGGAGTGCAATAGAGATTGCATAATCTGTGGATCTGTTGGGGGAAGGGTGTATGCACATTGAGTGGGTCTAGGGTTTCTGGGATAATGGTGTTGATCTGGGCCATGACGATCCTTTCACTGCACTTCATGGCTGCAGACTTTAGTGCTACGGGTCAGTAGTCATTTAGGCAGATTACCTTAGTGTTCTTGGGCTCAGGGACTATGGTGGTCTGCTTAAAACATGTTGGGATTGCAGACTCAGGGTTGAAAATGTTGGTCAGTTGGTCAGCACATAAACAAAATACTGCAGAGTTTCCTAAGAGCTTGTCGCGATGCTGCCATCTCGTTCGGCACCGTCATGTACACTGTACATGGCGAACCCTTTTTGGTTCCAGGTAGAGCTTTGGAAAGGTTTCTACATGGACCCAATAATGGTTCTTCAAAGGGTTCTCCTATGGGGAAAAGAACCCTTTAGGTTTTATACTGAACAAAAATATACACTCAACATGCAACAATTTAAAAAATGTATGTTCATATAATTTTAACACCACAAACATTTATGGACGCACAATTGAGAGCATCCTGTCGGGCTGTATCACCACCTGGTACGGCAACTGCGTCGCCCACAACCACAAAGCTCTCCAGAGGGTAGTGAGGTCTGCACAACACATCACTGGGGGCAAACTTCACACCCTCCTGCACACCTACAGCACCCGATGCCATAGGAAGGCCAAAAAGATTGTCAAGGACATCAACCACCCGAGCCACTGCCTGTTCACCCTGCTATCATCCAGAAGGCGAGGTCAGTACAGGTGCATCAAAGCTGAGACGGAGAGACTGAAAAACAGCTTCTATCTCAAGGCCATCAGTCTGTTAAACAGCCACCACTAGTCAGCTTCTATCTCAATGCCTGTTAAACAGCCACCACTAGTCAGCTTCTATCTCAAGGCCTGTTAAACAGCCACCACTAGTCAGCTTCTATCTCAAAGCCTGTTAAACAGCCACCACTAGTCAGCTTCTATCTCAAGGCCTGTTAAACAGCCACCACTAGTCAGCTTCTATCTCAAGGCCTGTGAAACAGCCACCACTAGTCAGCTTCTATCTCAAGGCCTGTTAAACAGCCACCACTAGTCAGCTTCTATCTCAAGGCCTGTTAAACAGCCATCACTAGTCAGATTCTATCTCAAGGACATCAGACTGGTAAACAGCCATCACTAACACAGAGTTATAGATTAGGAATCACTGGCCACTCTTATAAATGGATCACTAGCCATTTTACTAATGTATCTTGCATTACTCATCTCATGTGTGTAAACTGTTCTCTATACTATTCTACTGTATCTTAGTCACTTTAGTTGTGTGTGAATGTTGCATCCCCAATCTCATATGTATAAACTGTTCTCTATACTATTCTACGGTATCTTAGTCACTTTAATTGTGTGTGAATGTTGCATCCCCCATCTCATATGTATAAACTGTACTCTATACTATTCTACGGTATCTTAGTCCAATGCCGCTCTGACATACATGTACAGTATATATTCTTAATCCATTCCTTACTTAGATGTATGTGTAGTTAGGGTATATGTTGTGAAATCATTAGATATTACTTGTTAGATATTTATGCAATGTCAGAGCTAGAAGCACAAGCATTTCGGTACCCCCGCAATAACATCTGCTAAATATGTGTATGTGACCAAAAACATCTGATAATTTTTGGTAATTTATTTTGAAGAACCATTTTGGAACCATTTTTTCTGAGTGTACATGCATTCTCTCTCCCCCCTTTACATTGACAACACACGATCACACACACGCAAGTAACATGACCTTTCCACAAGGTTTTAGCTGCCTCTTTAACGGGCAGAGCAGTTTGGGCCTCTTAACTCGTTCTTTCATGCTGGTTATTTTCACTATGTATCACCTTGTTTCCAGACAGTTCATGTTGGTTATTTCCTTGTTTCCAGACGGTTCATGCTGGAAACAAGGAAACAACCAACACGAACTGTCTGGAAACAACAAACACGAACTGTCTGGAAACAAGGAAATAACCAACACGAACTGTCTGGAAACAAGGAAATAACCAACACAAACTGTCTGGAAACAACCAACACGAACTGTCTGGAAACAAGGAAATAACCAACACGAACTGTCTGGAAACAAGGAAATAACCAACACGAACTGTCTGGAAACAAGGAAACAACCAACACGAACTGTCTGGAAACAAGGAAACAACCAACACGAACTGTCTGGAAACAAGGAAACAACCAACACGAACTGTCTGGAAGCAACCAACACGAACTGTCTGGAAACAACCAACACGAACTGTCTGGAAACAACCAACACGAACTGTCTGGAAACAACCAACACAAACTGTCTGGAAACAAGGAAACAACCAACACGAACTGTCTGGAAACAAGGAAACAACCAACACGAACTGTCTGGAAACAAGGAAACAACCAACACGAACTGTCTGGAAACAAGGAAATAACCAACACGAACTGTCTGGAAACAAGGAAATAACCAACACGAACTGTCTGGAAACAAGGAAATAACCAACACGAACTGTCTGGAAACAACCAACACGAACTGTCTGGAAACAACCAACACAAACTGTCTGGAAACAACCAACACAAACTGTCTGGAAACAACCAACACGAACTGTCTGGAAACAACCAACACAAACTGTCTGGAAATAACCAACACGAACTGTCTGGAAACAAGGAAACAACCAACACGAACTGTCTGGAAACAAGGAAACAACCAACACAAACTGTCTGGAAACAAGGAAACAACCAACACGAACTGTCTGGAAACAAGGAAATAACCAACACGAACTGTCTGGAAACAAGGAAACAACCAACACGAACTGTCTGGAAGCAACCAACACGAACTGTCTGGAAACAACCAACACGAACTGTCTGGAAACAACCAACACGAACTGTCAGGTAAAACAACTAACACAAACTGTCTGGAAACAACCAACACGAACTGTCTGGAAACAAGGAAACAACCAACACGAACTGTCTGGAAACAACCAACACGAACTGTCTGGAAACAACCAACACGAACTGTCTGGAAACAACCAACACGAACTGTCTGGAAACAACCAACATGAACTGTCTGGAAGCAACCAACACGAACTGTCTGGAAACAACCAACACGAACTGTCTGGAAACAACCAACACGAACTGTCTGGAAACAACCAACACAAACTGTCTGGAAACAAGGAAACAACCAACACGAACTGTCTGGAAACAAGGAAACAACCAACACGAACTGTCTGGAAACAAGGAAACAACCAACACGAACTGTCTGGAAACAAGGAAATAACCAACACGAACTGTCTGGAAACAAGGAAATAACCAACACGAACTGTCTGGAAACAACCAACACGAACTGTCTAGAAACAACCAACACGAACTGTCTGGAAATAAGGAAATAACCAACACGAACTGTCTGGAAACAAGGAAACAACCAACACGAACTGTCTGGAAACAAGGAAACAACCAACACGAACTGTCTGGAAGCAACCAACACGAACTGTCTGGAAACAAGGAAATAACCAACACGAACTGTCTGGAAACAAGGAAATAACCAACACAAACTCTCTGGAAACAACCAACACGAACTGTCTGGAAACAAGGAAATAACCAACACGAACTGTCTGGAAACAAGGAAATAACCAACACGAACTGTCTGGAAACAAGGAAACAACCAACACGAACTGTCTGGAAACAAGGAAACAACCAACACGAACTGTCTGGAAACAAGGAAACAACCAACACGAACTGTCTGGAAGCAACCAACACGAACTGTCTGGAAACAACCAACACGAACTGTCTGGAAACAACCAACACGAACTGTCTGGAAACAACCAACACAAACTGTCTGGAAACAAGGAAACAACCAACACGAACTGTCTGGAAACAAGGAAACAACCAACACGAACTGTCTGGAAACAAGGAAACAACCAACACGAACTGTCTGGAAACAAGGAAATAACCAACACGAACTGTCTGGAAACAAGGAAATAACCAACACGAACTGTCTGGAAACAAGGAAATAACCAACACGAACTGTCTGGAAACAACCAACACGAACTGTCTGGAAACAACCAACACAAACTGTCTGGAAACAACCAACACAAACTGTCTGGAAACAACCAACACGAACTGTCTGGAAACAACCAACACAAACTGTCTGGAAATAACCAACACGAACTGTCTGGAAACAAGGAAACAACCAACACGAACTGTCTGGAAACAAGGAAACAACCAACACAAACTGTCTGGAAACAAGGAAACAACCAACACGAACTGTCTGGAAACAAGGAAATAACCAACACGAACTGTCTGGAAACAAGGAAACAACCAACACGAACTGTCTGGAAGCAACCAACACGAACTGTCTGGAAACAACCAACACGAACTGTCTGGAAACAACCAACACGAACTGTCAGGTAAAACAACTAACACAAACTGTCTGGAAACAACCAACACGAACTGTCTGGAAACAAGGAAACAACCAACACGAACTGTCTGGAAACAACCAACACGAACTGTCTGGAAACAACCAACACGAACTGTCTGGAAACAACCAACACGAACTGTCTGGAAACAACCAACATGAACTGTCTGGAAGCAACCAACACGAACTGTCTGGAAACAACCAACACGAACTGTCTGGAAACAACCAACACGAACTGTCTGGAAACAACCAACACAAACTGTCTGGAAACAAGGAAACAACCAACACGAACTGTCTGGAAACAAGGAAACAACCAACACGAACTGTCTGGAAACAAGGAAACAACCAACACGAACTGTCTGGAAACAAGGAAATAACCAACACGAACTGTCTGGAAACAAGGAAATAACCAACACGAACTGTCTGGAAACAACCAACACGAACTGTCTAGAAACAACCAACACGAACTGTCTGGAAATAAGGAAATAACCAACACGAACTGTCTGGAAACAAGGAAACAACCAACACGAACTGTCTGGAAACAAGGAAACAACCAACACGAACTGTCTGGAAGCAACCAACACGAACTGTCTGGAAACAAGGAAATAACCAACACGAACTGTCTGGAAACAAGGAAATAACCAACACAAACTCTCTGGAAACAACCAACACGAACTGTCTGGAAACAAGGAAATAACCAACACGAACTGTCTGGAAACAAGGAAATAACCAACACGAACTGTCTGGAAACAAGGAAACAACCAACACGAACTGTCTGGAAACAAGGAAACAACCAACACGAACTGTCTGGAAACAAGGAAACAACCAACACGAACTGTCTGGAAGCAACCAACACGAACTGTCTGGAAACAACCAACACGAACTGTCTGGAAACAACCAACACGAACTGTCTGGAAACAACCAACACAAACTGTCTGGAAACAAGGAAACAACCAACACAAACTGTCTGGAAACAAGGAAACAACCAACACGAACTGTCTGGAAACAAGGAAACAACCAACACGAACTGTCTGGAAACAAGGAAATAACCAACACGAACTGTCTGGAAACAAGGAAATAACCAACACGAACTGTCTGGAAACAACCAACACGAACTGTCTGGAAACAACCAACACGAACTGTCTGGAAATAAGGAAATAACCAACACGAACTGTCTGGAAACAAGGAAATAACCAACACGAACTGTCTGGAAACAAGGAAACAACCAACACGAACTGTCTGGAAGCAACCAACACGAACTGTCTGGAAACAACCAACACGAACTGTCTGGAAACAACCAACACGAACTGTCTGGAAACAACTAACACAAACTGTCTGGAAACAACCAACACGAACTGTCTGGAAACAAGGAAACAACCAACACGAACTGTCTGGAAACAACCAACACGAACTGTCTGGAAACAACCAACACGAACTGTCTGGAAACAACCAACACGAACTGTCTGGAAACAACCAACATGAACTGTCTGGAAGCAACCAACACGAACTGTCTGGAAACAACCAACACGAACTGTCTGGAAACAACCAACACGAACTGTCTGGAAACAACCAACACAAACTGTCTGGAAACAAGGAAACAACCAACACGAACTGTCTGGAAACAAGGAAACAACCAACACGAACTGTCTGGAAACAAGGAAACAACCAACACGAACTGTCTGGAAACAAGGAAATAACCAACACGAACTGTCTGGAAACAAGGAAATAACCAACACGAACTGTCTGGAAACAACCAACACGAACTGTCTGGAAACAACCAACACGAACTGTCTGGAAATAAGGAAATAACCAACACGAACTGTCTGGAAACAAGGAAACAACCAACACGAACTGTCTGGAAGCAACCAACACGAACTGTCTGGAAACAACCAACACGAACTGTCTGGAAACAACCAACACGAACTGTCTGGAAACAACCAACACAAACTGTCTGGAAACAAGGAAACAACCAACACGAACTGTCTGGAAACAAGGAAACAACCAACACGAACTGTCTGGAAACAAGGAAACAACCAACACGAACTGTCTGGAAACAAGGAAATAACCAACACGAACTGTCTGGAAACAAGGAAATAACCAACACGAACTGTCTGGAAACAACCAACACGAACTGTCTGGAAACAACCAACACGAACTGTCTGAAAATAAGGAAATAACCAACACGAACTGTCTGGAAACAAGGAAATAACCAACACAAACTGTCTGGAAACAAGGAAACAACCAACACGAACTGTCTGGAAGCAACCAACACGAACTGTCTGGAAACAACCAACACGAACTGTCTGGAAACAACCAACACGAACTGTCAGGTAAAACAACTAACACAAACTGTCTGGAAACAACCAACACGAACTGTCTGGAAACAAGGAAACAACCAACACGAACTGTCTGGAAACAACCAACACGAACTGTCTGGAAACAACCAACACGAACTGTCTGGAAACAACCAACACGAACTGTCTGGAAACAACCAACATGAACTGTCTGGAAGCAACCAACACGAACTGTCTGGAAACAACCAACACGAACTGTCTGGAAACAACCAACACGAATTGTCTGGAAACAACCAACACAAACTGTCTGGAAACAAGGAAACAACCAACACGAACTGTCTGGAAACAAGGAAACAACCAACACGAACTGTCTGGAAACAAGGAAACAACCAACACGAACTGTCTGGAAACAAGGAAATAACCAACACGAACTGTCTGGAAACAAGGAAATAACCAACACGAACTGTCTGGAAACAACCAACACGAACTGTCTAGAAACAACCAACACGAACTGTCTGGAAATAAGGAAATAACCAACACGAACTGTCTGGAAACAAGGAAACAACCAACACGAACTGTCTGGAAACAAGGAAACAACCAACACGAACTGTCTGGAAGCAACCAACACGAACTGTCTGGAAACAAGGAAATAACCAACACGAACTGTCTGGAAACAAGGAAATAACCAACACAAACTGTCTGGAAACAACCAACACGAACTGTCTGGAAACAAGGAAATAACCAACACGAACTGTCTGGAAACAAGGAAATAACCAACACGAACTGTCTGGAAACAAGGAAACAACCAACACGAACTGTCTGGAAACAAGGAAACAACCAACACGAACTGTCTGGAAACAAGGAAACAACCAACACGAACTGTCTGGAAGCAACCAACACGAACTGTCTGGAAACAACCAACACAAACTGTCTGGAAACAACCAACACAAACTGTCTGGAAACAAGGAAACAACCAACACGAACTGTCTGGAAACAAGGAAACAACCAACACGAACTGTCTGGAAACAAGGAAACAACCAACACGAACTGTCTGGAAACAAGGAAATAACCAACACGAACTGTCTGGAAACAAGGAAATAACCAACACGAACTGTCTGGAAACAACCAACACGAACTGTCTGGAAACAACCAACACGAACTGTCTGGAAATAAGGAAATAACCAACACGAACTGTCTGGAAACAAGGAAATAACCAACACGAACTGTCTGGAAACAAGGAAACAACCAACACGAACTGTCTGGAAGCAACCAACACGAACTGTCTGGAAACAACCAACACAAACTGTCTGGAAACAACCAACACGAACTGTCTGGAAACAACTAACACAAACTGTCTGGAAACAACCAACACGAACTGTCTGGAAACAAGGAAACAACCAACACGAACTGTCTGGAAACAACCAACACGAACTGTCTGGAAACAACCAACACGAACTGTCTGGAAACAACCAACACGAACTGTCTGGAAACAACCAACATGAACTGTCTGGAAGCAACCAACACGAACTGTCTGGAAACAACCAACACGAACTGTCTGGAAACAACCAACACGAACTGTCTGGAAACAACCAACACAAACTGTCTGGAAACAAGGAAACAACCAACACGAACTGTCTGGAAACAAGGAAACAACCAACACGAACTGTCTGGAAACAAGGAAACAACCAACACGAACTGTCTGGAAACAAGGAAATAACCAACACGAACTGTCTGGAAACAAGGAAATAACCAACACGAACTGTCTGGAAACAACCAACACGAACTGTCTGGAAACAACCAACACGAACTGTCTGGAAATAAGGAAATAACCAACACGAACTGTCTGGAAACAAGGAAACAACCAACACGAACTGTCTGGAAACAAGGAAACAACCAACACGAACTGTCTGGAAGCAACCAACACGAACTGTCTGGAAACAACCAACACGAACTGTCTGGAAACAACCAACACGAACTGTCTGGAAACAACTAACACAAACTGTCTTGAAACAACCAACACGAACTGTCTGGAAACAAGGAAACAACCAACACGAACTGTCTGGAAACAACCAACACGAACTGTCTGGAAACAACCAACACGAACTGTCTGGAAACAACCAACACAAACTGTCTGGAAACAACCAACATGAACTGTCTGGAAACAACCAACACGAACTGTCTGGAAACAACCAACACGAACTGTCTGGAAACAAGGAAATAACCAACACGAACTGTCTGGAAACAAGGAAATAACCAACACAAACTATCTGGAAACAAGGAAATAACCAACACGAACTGTCTGGAAACAAGGAAATAACCAACACGAACTGTCTGGAAACAAGGAAATAACCAACACGAACTGTCTGGAAACAAGGAAATAACCAACACGAACTGTCAAGGAAACAAGGAAATAACCAACACGAACTGTCTGGAAACAAGGAAATAACCAACACGAACTGTCTGGAAACAAGGAAATAACCATCATGAACTGTCTGGAAACAAGGAAATAACCATCACGAACTTCCTCCCATGTCCAGGAGTCCACCTTACCATGCTGCTTGGTCCGTTGGTGGTGGGAAGTTCTGTCACGGCTGGCTGAAGGACTGGACCAAAGTGCAGCATGGTAAGCGTACATTTTCTCTTTATTAAAAATGACGCCGACAAAACAAAAGAACAAAACCAAACCGTGACGCTTTGAGCTAGCTGCCCTGAACAAAGTCAAAGTTAACTTACCACAAAACAGGTGGGGGAAAAGGGTACCTAAGTATGGTTCTCAACCAGAGACAACGATAGACAGCTGTCCCTGATTGAGAACCATACCAGGCCAAGACATAGAAATAAAAAACATAGAAAAAAACATAGAATGCCCACCCTAGTCACACCCTGGCCTAACCAAAATAGAGAATAAAAAGCCTCTCTATGGCCAAGGCGTGATACCTTTGTAGTAGTAGTAGTAGTAACAATAGTAGTAGTGGGATATGTTTTCCATAGGTGGAGGAATTAGTTAGTTACTGACGCTACAGTACCGTGTTGGAATTTAAATTCCCAGAATAACATAAGGATATCTACTGAGAGTAAGTTACATGCTGTCATGTTTAAACGTGCCTCCACAATTAACTGGTCTTGTTGTAAACTCAGACCTACATCAACAGCTAACAATGTGCACCTCCACTAACGGGAGAAAACAACACTTTGATCAACAACACCAGCAACCTGAAGTTGCATGAGGTAGCATCTCTGATCAGTCACAACAACAACTTCTGTAGTGTGTATGTACATAAAGCTACATAGGATGGGGAAGCAGCCAGCCAGCGTGACTTTGTGATAGGAAGACACAAATGAAAAACAACAAGAAGCTGTAGCCCCAGCTCACCAGAGCATTGTGGAGACCAAGCAATGACCAGGAAGAGAAACAGAGGAGCAGAGAAGCATGAGTTACCACCAGTTCCCTCTGCTCTCTACTGAACAGTTGTGGTTCAACCAGTTCCCTCTGCTCTCTACTGAACAGCTGTGGTTCAGCCTGTTCCCTCTGCTCTCTACTGAACAGCTGTGGTTCAGCCTGTTCCCTCTGCTCTCTACTGAACAGCTGTGGTTCAGCCTGTTCCCTCTGCTCTCTACTGAACAGCTGTGGTTCAACCAGTTCCCGCTGCTCTCTACTGAACAGCTGTGGTTCAACCTGTTCCCTCTGCTCTCTACTGAACAGCTGTGGTTCAGCCTGTTCCCTCTGCTCTCTACTGAACAGCTGTGGTTCAGCCTGTTCCCTCTGCTCTCTACTGAACAGCTGTGGTTCAGCCTGTTCCCTCTGCTCTCTACTGAGCAGCTGTGGTTCAGCCTGTTCCCTCTGCTCTCTTCTGAGACTCCATCTTGAAGACCTTCCTCCTCCACGGTCGGCACACTACAGAATGCTCAGGGAGGTTAAGGGGGGATAGCCAGGTAAAAACATGAGTAATCCCTAAACAGAAAATAATCATTTGTGACAGGGATTTTACAAAAATGGAAAGTTACTTTTAGGGACACGTTGACAAAAAAAGTTTCAAGTAAGATCAGTCTGTCAGTTTGTCAAGCAGGTTTATGCCTTGATCAAACCATTTGCCCCATATTTATCAACACGACTGTGACCGACAAAAATGTATAACTATATAACAATATCTATAACTACATATACATGTTTATAACTATATATCCATATATAAATAACTATATATCATATGTATAACTATATAGCTTTATCTATAACTATCTAAATAAACATATCTATAACTATATATACATGTGTATAACTATATAATCATATATTTAACTATATGATCATATCTTTAACTATATAACCACATCTATAACTATATAACCATATTTATAACTATATAACCATATTTATAACTATATAATCATATGTTTAACTATATAACCGTATTTATAACTATATAAGCATATCTATAACTATCTAAATAAACATATCGATGACTATATATACATGTGTATAACTATATAATCATATCTTTAACTATATAACCATCTCTATAACTATATGATCATATCTTTAACTATATAACCACATCTATAACTATATAACCGTATTTATAACTATATAATCATATGTTTAACTATATAACCATATTTATAACTATATAACCATATCTATAACTATATAACCATATCTATAACTATATAACCATATTTATTACTATATAACCATATCTATAACTATATAACCATATCTATAACTATATAACCATATTTATTACTATATAACCATATCTATAACTATATAACCATATCTATAACTATATAACCATATTTATTACTATATAACCATATCTATAACTATATAACCATATTTATAACTATATAACCATATCTATAACTATATAACCATATCTATAACTATATAACCATATTTATTACTATATAACCATATCTATAACTATATAACCATATCTATAACTATATAACCATATTTATTACTATATAACCATATCTATAACTATATAACCATATCTATAACTATATAACCATATTTATAACTATATAACCATATTTATTACTATATAACCATATTTATTACTATATAACCATATTTATAACTATATAACCATATTTATAACTATATAACCATATCTATAACTATATAACCATATTTATAACTATATAACCATATCTATAACTATATAACCATATTTATAACTATATAACCATATCTATAACTATATAACCATATTTATAACTATATAACCATATCTATAACTATATAACCATATTTATAACTATATAACCATATCTATAACTATATAACCATATTTATAACTATATAACCATATCTATAACTATATAACCATATTTATAACTATATAACCATATCTATAACTATATAACCATATTTATAACTATATAACCATATCTATAACTATATAACCATATTTATAACTATATAACCATATTTATAACTATATAACCATATTTATAACAATATAACCGTATTTATTACTATATAACCATATCTATAACTATATAACCATATTTATAACTATATAACCATATCTATAACTATATAACCATATTTATAACTATATAACCATATATATAACTATATAACCATATCTATAACTATATAACCATATCTATAACTATATAACCATATTTATAACTATATAACCATATCTATAACTATATAACCATATTTATAACTATATAACCATATATATAACTATATAACCATATCTATAACTATATAACCATATTTATAACTATATAACCATATCTATAACTATATAACCATATTTATTACTATATAACCATATATATAACTATATAACCATATCTATAACTATATAACCATATTTATAACTATATAACCATATTTATAACTATATAACCATATTTATAACAATATAACCGTATTTATTACTATATAACCATATCTATAACTATATAACCATATTTATAACTATATAACCATATCTATAACTATATAACCATATTTATAACTATATAACCATATCTATAACTATATAACCATATTTATTACTATATAACCATATCTATAACTATATAACCATATTTATAACTTTAGAACCATGTATACAACTACAAACTCATATATATAACTATATAACCATATCTATAACTATAAAACCATATATATATAACGATATAATCACATCTATAGCTATATAACCATATTTATAACTATATAACCATATTTATAACAATATAACCGTATTTATAACTATATAATCATAACTATAACTATATAATCATATCTATAACTATATAACCATATTTATAACTATATAACCATATTTATAACAATATAACCGTATTTATAACTATATAATCATATTTATAACTATATAACCATATTTATAACTATATAACCATATTTATAACTATATAACCATATTTATAACTATATAACCATATCTATAACTATATAACCATATTTATAACTATATAACCATATTTATAACTATATAACCATATTTATAACTATATAACCATATCTATAACTATATAACCATATTTATAACTATATAACCACATCTATAACTTTAGAACCATGTATACAACTACAAACTCATATATATAACTATATAACCATATCTATAACTATATAACCATATCTATAACTATAAAACCATATATATATAACGATATAATCACATCTATAGCTATAAAATCAGATCTACGACTAAATAACCATATTTATAACTCTATAACCATATTTATAACTATATAACCACATCTATAACTATATAACCATATTTATTACTATATAACCAAATTTATAACTATCTACAGTGGGGCAAAAAAGTATTTAGTCAGCCACCAATTGTGCAAGTTCTCCCACTTAAAAAGATGAGAGAGGCCTGTAATTTTCATCATAGGTGCACTTCAACTATGACAGACAAAATTAGAAGAAAAAAATCCAGAAAATCACATTTTAGGATTTTTTATGAATTTATTTGAACAATGTCCCATTTGGGATGTAGCCGCTGACTACGGTTCCAGAGTTGCCGTCAAACATTGTCTGACATTCATGCATATTGGGGCGGCAGGGTAGCCTACTGGTTAGAGCGTTGGACTAGTAACCGGAAGGTTGCAAGTTCAAATCCCTGAGCTGACAAGGTACAAATCTGTCATTCTGCCCCTGAACAGGCAGTTAACCCACCTAGGCCGTCATTGAAAATAATAATTTGTTCTTAACTGACTTGCCTAGTTAAATAAAGGTAAAAAAATTAAAATTGACCCATTGTAAATTCCCATCATTGGCAGCCTGGTTCAGCCTATTGAGGGCCAACAGATCCACAACTCAGGGATCAGACAACATCCAGATCTAACAAGGTTAGCAACATACAGATTGACTGTTAGGGTAAATACTGGAGACCCCCTCTAAACTTACCTCAAAACTCTACTTAATACTGGACTCCCCTTTAAACTCTGCTTAATACTGGACTCCCACTTTAAACTCTGCTTAATACTGGACTCACCGTTTAAACTCTGCTTAATACTGGACTTTATTCATCCCTTCCAACTATCACACTTTGACCCAATTTTGCTTCTTCTTAGTTGAACATTAAACATGGAATTAATTACTCTGTTTACTTGTTGTGAGACAATTAACTTTTTCACGACAAGCTACAACAGACTTACAGGAATACAATTATCGATCAACAGGGAAATGAACAGATTTAGAACACAGTATCATTTCATTCAGAATCTCTATACCATTCCAATCACCAAGACGACAAATGACAACATAATGTTACCATGCTCACAGAACAGTGTTAGTCAGACAGACTTCAATGCTCACAGAACAGTATTAGTCAGACAGACCTCCATGCTCACAGAACAGTGTTAGTCAGACAGACCTCCATGCTCACAGAACAGTGTTAGTCAGACAGACCTCCATGCTCACAGAACAGTATTAGTCAGACAGACCTCCATGCTCACAGAACAGTGTTAGTCAGACAGACCTTCATGCTCACAGAACAGTGTTAGTCAGACAGACCTCCATGCTCACAGAACAGTGTTAGTCAGACAGACCTCCATGCTCACAGAACAGTGTTAGTCAGACAGACCTTCATGCTCACAGAACAGTGTTAGTCAGACAGACCTCCATGCTCACAGAACAGTATTAGTCAGACAGACCTCCATGCTCACAGAACAGTGTTAGTCAGACAGACCTCCATGCTCACAGAACAGTGTTAGTCAGACAGACCTCCATGCTCACAGAACAGTGTTAGTCAGACAGACCTCCATGCTCACAGCAAGACATGAGGAAAAGAAAGAGACGAGAGAGAGAAGCAGAAGGATAGCCAGCCAGATAGAGCACTGTTGAAATAATTTATTACAAATCTAACAGAGTAGTAACATGTAACACCGAGATATATATGTATTATAATTATAAGAAAAATATATATTTTATTCTCTATTATTTTTATTATAATATATTATATGTTCTTCCATTTTCTTATCTAAGACAATGATCAGAACATTCTTGGTTCCCACATCCACATTCTTATCTTTACGTTATTTGAATTAAATGTTTTATCTTGGCACTCTACTTTCTATCACATTTCACCTCATTGTATTTCATCGACTTGAAGGGGGGGATCTGATTTATTTGAAGCAGATTTAAAAAAAACTCAATCAGAAACTTTACATTAATTCTAACAGTCTGTTATTGTGATAATGCCAGTATCGTAGCCTATGTATTGGCACATATTTACCATTAAACATGTTTCTCAGTAGTGAGAAACAGCGCCACTGTCCACCCCAAAGCCTTTGTTATTGTTTTTGTTTTGTTGACAAGCAGAGGTGGGGAGTGCTGGGGAGCATCGCACATCAAGCTAAAACAAATGTGCAGTACCCATGCTGCTGTTCTAACGTGGGGCGAAGATGACCAAGGGGAAACAACAGTAACTACTTTGCTGTTGTATTATCACAAAAGAACATTGCACTTCACCAAGTGGTTAACCAGCCCTGCTAACCCTAACCCTAACATAAAAGAACATTCACCATTAAGGACTCCACCTTTAACGTGATGATAGTCATATTTACAGTCGTGTGCTCAAGTATATTCATTTCAGGCCACCATTGCATGCAGGCAACAAGATACAGGGACATAGCGGGGGAGAGTGGGGTGGGGTGGTGCCCGTGGAGAGTAGACTGGGAACGGGTGCCTCTACTTTCCTTGTGGGGGATTCAGGCATCTCGGGGGCCACCACACTATCGGGCTCTGCCGGAGGTGCAACAGAATCACTAGGAGGAGGCTGTGTGACACAACTATCAGCGACCGCAGCCACAGCGATGCTGAGAGAAGGAGTGGAGGGGACAGAAACAGAAAGCAGCAGAGTAAGAAACAGAGAAGAAAGAAGAACGCGAAAGCAATAGGAAAGAGAGGTGAGTGTTGTGGAGTGTGGGATTGATTTGTCTTGGAAAGCATTCCTGAGAGGTATAGGAGGTATCGGCCGTGTGGGTGGTGTGTTTCTGGGACTCCTTGGATACTGGCATTGGAGGTGGGTTCAGTGTGGTATCTGGTATTGGACCTAGGTTCAGTGTGGTATCTGGGTTCAGTGTGATTTCTGGGTTCAGTGTGGTTTCTGGGTTCAGTGTGGTATCTGGTATTGGACCTGGGTTCAATGTGGTATCTGGGTTCAGTGTGGTTTCTGGGTTCAGTGTGGAATTTGGGTTCCGTGTGGTATCTGGTATTGGGCCTGGGTTCAGTACAGCGAACATAGAACAGGATGTACTGGAGTGAAGCTCCCCATCTGTAATGCTACAGGTGTAGGATCTTTATTTTTAATAGTTTCTCACATCAGTAAAAAAATCCATCAGCAACCGAAACCGAAATGTGAATTACTGTAAGGATTATAATTAATTTTACATTTTTGTAGGCATTGATCAATTTAAAGTGGAAATTACAAACTTTAGAAGCGTTTTAAAACCTTGAAGACACTACTAGTTAGCATTTTCCTGCAACAAATTAAGATCCTACATCTGTAATATTCAAAGCCTTTAAAAATCTAATCAATTACATGTTTGTGAAGGACGTGGGGCCCCCTGAAATATCAAATCCGCATTCTAATCTTATCATGTGAGTTGATTAAGGACACGTGCATCTAAACCCAGATTTTACGCTCTGCAAAACTCTTTATCTTGGTGAGGAAGGAGAGCCAATAGCGACCGTACACCCCATCTCGCTTCCCATGAGCCTCTGGGGAAACCTGGAAAAGGGAACGTAGCATCATGGCAACCCTCGCTTCGCCTGGCAACCAATCACCCAGGCTGACTCTGAAATGACAACTAATCACCTAGGCTGACTCTGAAATGACAACCAATCGTGTAGGCTGACTCTGAAATAAAATCGTATTACCTATATACTGTAGTCCACGACTTTGGCCCAGGACCTTGTGGTGCACGACGTTGACCCAGGACCTTGTGGTGCACAACTTTGGCCCACTTTGGCGTCTCCTACTTCTCAATAGTCCAGGAGTGTCCTACTCCTCTCCCTAACCCAGGTGTCTCCTACTCCTCTCCCTAGTCCAGGTGTCTCCTACTCCTCTCCCTAGTCCATGTGTCTCCTACTCCTCTCCCTAACCCAGATGTCTCCTACTCCTCTCCCTAATCCAGGTGTCTCCTACTCCCTAACCCAGGTGTCTCCTACTCCTCTCCCTAGTCCAGGTGTCTCCCACTCCCTAGTCCAGGTGTCTCCTACTCCTCTCCCTAACCCAGGTGTCTCCTACTCCTCTCCCTAGTCCAGGTGTCTCCTACTCCTCTCCCTAGTCCAGGTGTCTCCTACTCCTCTCCCTAGTCCAGGTGTCTCCTACTCCTCTCCCTAGTCCAGGTTTCTCCTACTCCTCTCCCTAGTCCAGGTGTCTCCTACTCCTCTCCCTAGTCCAGGTGTCTCCTACTCCTCTCCCTAGTCCAGGTTTCTCCTACTCCTCTCCCTAGTCCAGGTGTCTCCTACTCCTCTCCCTAGTCCAGGTGTCTCCTACTCCTCTCCCTAGTCCAGGTGTCTCCTACTCCTCTCCCTAGTCCAGGTGTCCCAGACCAAAGCAGTTACCTTCCAATGTTGTTTCATCATCATTTGTCAATGTATTGTCACCCGGTATCAATGTGGAAAATAATTTGGATTTGAAAAAAGTTTTCAATGAGCGCTGTTTTAAAACAGCGTTGTAAACATTGATATTAGGGTAAACTTCAAATGACATACACTGCATATAAAAAGGTAGGTGGACACCCCTTCAAACTAGTGGATTCGGCTATTTCAGCCACACCCATTTAAAAAAAATGTGTTTCACCTTTATTTAACCAGGTAGGCCAGTTAAAAACAAGTTCTCATTTACAACTGCGACCTGACCAAGATAAAGCAAAGCAGTGCGACACAAACAACAACAGAGTTACACATGGAATAAACAAACGAACTGTCGATAACACAATATAAAAAAAATCTATATACATAGTGTGAAAATGAGGTAAGATTAGGGAGGTAAGGCAATAAATAGGCCATAGTGGCGAAGTAATTACAATTCAGCAATTAAACACTGGAGTGAATGACATCGCCGAAGTCAAGGATTGGTAGGATAGTCCGTTTTACGACGGTGTGTTTGGCAGCATGAGTGAAGGAGGCTTTGTTGCGAAATAGGAAGCCGATTCTAGATTTGATTTTGGATTGGAGATGCTTCATGTGAGTCTGGAAGGAGAGTTTACAGTCTAACCAGACACCTGGGTATTTGTAATTGTTCACATATTCTAAGTCAGAACTGTCCAGAGTAGTGATGCTGGCCGAGCGGGCGGTTGAGGGCAGCGATCGGTTGAAGAGCATGCATTTAGTTTTACTTGCATTTAAGAGTTGTAGAGTTGTATGGCATTGAAGATTTTCTGGAGGTTAGTTAAAACCTGTTAGGGTTAGGCAGAATACTGCCCCCTTTGGAGTGCCCATAGTAAACTGAAAAAAAATCTGTCCAAAATTGCTAATATATGCATTTAATAATTATTATTGGATAGAAAACACTCTAAAGCTTCTAAAACTGTTGGAATTTTGTCTGTAAGTATAGCAGAACTCACAGGGCAGGCAATCTTCCAAACTAGTTTTGGAATCATGAAAGTTGGGGCAACTTTGACGCCATCAACCAGCTATGGATCTGGAGACACTTTCTATGTCTTCCACTAGATGTCCTCATTCAGTACAGCGTTTAATTGTGCAAATATACCTGCGTGTTAGGGCACGAATTGGACACAGCCCTTCCTTTGTTCCAGCTTGCCTCAGAAGAAGTAAGATTGTCCGGTTGAATTGAGAATTGTTTTGTACGTTTAGAACATCCTAAAGCTTGATTCTGCACTTTAGTCGACATATAATATGACCAGTTTAGACCATATAATATGTCATTTTGAAGTTTTGATGCACAACTTTTCGGGACCAGAGGTAATTTTGGGTGCATTTCAGCTGAAACTGCAGGCAGATGCTAATACAAAGACACACGACTTGAAACCAAACAATGTTTTGGGTAAGTATGACCCCATCCACTACATTCTGAACGAAGACCATCAAAGGTAAGGGAATATTTATGTTGTAATTTTGTGTTTCTGTTGACTCCAACATAGCGGAGAAATATTGCTTATGTCTGAGCGCCGTCTCAGATTATTGAATAGTGAACGATTTCTGTAACGTTAAAAAGAAATGTGACAAAGCGATTGCATTAAGAAGCAGTGTATCTTTCTAACTATATGTAGAACATGTATATTTAGTCAAAGTTTATGATGTCTATTTATGTTATCTTGCGGCACTATCTATAATTTCTCCTGACATTTTTGAGTATTTTCTGAACATGAATTCAATGTAAATGGACATTTATGGATATAAATGGCATATTATTAAAAAAAACATAATTGTACTACGGGATCGCCGAGTTGTGAAGCATAGAAAAATGATCTGTCCTTGGTTGCAACACTCACTACTGAGGTCCAAACTGCCTCTGCCAAATTTGTGGCAGCGTTTTTTTTATTTTACCAGGAAAGTTGACTGAGAACACATTCTCATTTACAGCAATGACCTTGGGAATAGTTACTGGAGGGGGGATGAATGAGACAATTGTAAGCTGGGGATGATTAGGTGACCATGATGGTCAGATTGGGAATTTAGCCAGGACACCAGGGTTAACACCCCTGATATTACAATGAGCGCACCCATTTAAAAATACCATCCAAAAGACAGCACCCTACACAGGGCAATATGGATTTTTTTATTTTAGACCAGAGGAATGCGAGCCTCCTATTGGCCCTTCAATTCCACTTCCAGTAACATCTGGTCTCCCATCCGGGGATTGACCAGAACCAACCCTGCTTAGCTCCAGAAGCAAGCCATTAGTGGAATGCAGGGTGGTATGCTGCTGACCAGAACCAACCCTGTTTAGCTTCAGAAGCAAGCCAGCAGTGGAATGCAGGGTGGTATACTGCTGACCAGGACCAACCCTGCTTAGCTTCAGAAGCAAGCCAGCAGTGTAATGCAGGGTGGTATGCTGCTGACCAGAACCAACCCTGCTTAGCTTCAGAAGCAAGCCAGCAGTGTAATGCAGGGTGGTATGCTGCTGACCAGAACCAACCCTGCTTAGCTTCAGAAGCAAGCCAGCAGTGGAATGCAGGGTGGTATGCTGCTGGCCCTTGCTTCCAGACTTGGGAAGGCCCTTCTTTTTCAACATGACAATGCCTTTTGTGCACAAAGTAAGGTCCATACAGAAATGGTATGGTTTGTCGAGATCGTTGTGGAAGAACTTGACTGGCCTGCACAGAGCCCTGACCTCAACCCCATCGAACACCTTTGGGATGAATTGGAATGTCGACTGAGCCAGGCCTAATTGCCCAACATCAGTGCCCAACCTCACTAACTAACTTGTGGTTGAATGGAAGCTCACGCAGTGGAAAGCCTTCCCAGGAGAGTAGAGGCTGTTATAGCAGCAAAGGGGGGAACAACTCAATATGAATTCCCATGATATTGGAATGAGATGTTTGACGAGCAGGTGTCAACATACTTTTGGTCATAACCTGATTAACAAGTTGTCCAATCAATCTAATTTCAACATAATTGGCAGAACTATGTATTAGGTGGAAATTGCTTTGAAAATTACACATAGAAAATTATATGTTAAAAATATTTTTATTCCTATATTCAATATATACACTGAGTATAACAAACATTAGGAAAAGCCCACACAGCCTCAATTCATCAGGGCAAGGACTCCACAGAGTGTCAAAATTGTTTAATTGGGATCCTGGCCAACATTGACTCCAAAGCTTCCCAAGTGGCCTACTACCATCCCCCAAACTGGTGCGCCTGGCACCTACTACCATCCCCCGTTCAAAGGCACTTCAATCTTTTGTCTAGCCCATTTACACTGGTAAAAAAAAAAAAAAAAAAGTTCCTCTGTCCAGTGTCTGTGTTATATCAGTTGGTAGGGCAACGCCAGGGTTCGATTCACACGTAGGACCTGTATTAAACTGAGTTCCTCTGTCCAGTGTCTGTGTTATATCAGTTGGTAGTGCAACGCCAGGATTCGATTCACACGTAGGACCTGTATTAAACTGAGTTCCTCTGTCCAGTGTCTGTGTTATATCAGTTGGTAGTGCAACGCCAGGATTCGATTCACACGTAGGACCTGTATTAAACTGAGTTCCTCTGTCCAGTGTCTGTGTTATATCAGTTGGTAGTGCAACGCCGGGGTTCGATTCACACGTAGGACCTGTATTAAACTGAGTTCCTCTGTCCAGTGTCTGTGTTATATCAGTTGGTAGTGCAACGTCAGGGTTAGATTCACACGTAGGACCTGTATTAAACTGAGTTCCTCTGTCCAGTGTCTGTGTTCTATCAGTTGGTAGGGCAACGCCGGGGTTCGATTCACACGTAGGACCTGTATTAAACTGAGTTCCTCTGTCCAGTGTCTGTGTTATATCAGTTGGTAGTGCAACGCCAGGGTTCACACGTAGGACCTGTATTAAACTGAGTTCCTCTGTCCAGTGTCTGTGTTCTATCAGTTGGTAGGGCAACGCCAGGGTTAGATTCACACGTAGGACCTGTATTAAACTGAGTTCCTCTGTCCAGTGTCTGTGTTATATCAGTTGGTAGTGCAACGCCAGGGTTAGATTCACACGTAGGACCTGTATTAAACTGAGTTCCTCTGTCCAGTGTCTGTGTTATATCAGTTGGTAGTGCAACGCCGGGGTTAGATTCACACGTAGGACCTGTATTAAACTGAGTTCCTCTGTCCAGTGTCTGTGTTATATCAGTTGGTAGTGCAACGCCGGGGTTAGATTCACACGTAGGACCTGTATTAAACTGAGTTCCTCTGTCCAGTGTCTGTGTTATATCAGTTGGTAGTGCAACGCCAGGGTTAGATTCACACGTAGGACCTGTATTAAACTGAGTTCCTCTGTCCAGTGTCTGTGTTATATCAGTTGGTAGTGCAACGCCAGGGTTAGATTCACACGTAGGACCTGTATTAAACTGAGTTCCTCTGTCCAGTGTCTGTGTTATATCAGTTGGTAGTGCAACGCCAGGGTTAGATTCACACGTAGGACCTGTATTAAACTGAGTTCCTCTGTCCAGTGTCTGTGTTATATCAGTTGGTAGTGCAACGCCGGGGTTCGATTCACACGTAGGACCTGTATTAAACTGAGTTCCTCTGTCCAGTGTCTGTGTTATATCAGTTGGTAGTGCAACGCCGGGGTTCGATTCACACGTAGGACCTGTATTAAACTGAGTTCCTCTGTCCAGTGTCTGTGTTATATCAGTTGGTAGTGCAACGCCGGGGTTCGATTCACACGTAGGACCTGTATTAAACTGAGTTCCTCTGTCCAGTGTCTGTGTTATATCAGTTGGTAGTGCAACGCCGGGGTTCGATTCACACGTAGGACCTGTATTAAACTGAGTTCCTCTGTCCAGTGTCTGTGTTATATCAGTTGGTAGTGCAACGCCGGGGTTAGATTCACACGTAGGACCTGTATTAAACTGAGTTCCTCTGTCCAGTGTCTGTGTTATATCAGTTGGTAGTGCAACGCCAGGGTTCGATTCACACGTAGGACCTGTATTAAACTGAGTTCCTCTGTCCAGTGTCTGTGTTATATCAGTTGGTAGTGCAACGTCAGGGTTAGATTCACACGTAGGACCTGTATTAAACTGAGTTCCTCTGTCCAGTGTCTGTGTTATATCAGTTGGTAGTGCAACGCCAGGATTCACACGTAGGACCTGTATTAAACTGAGTTCCTCTGTCCAGTGTCTGTGTTATATCAGTTGGTAGTGCAACGCCAGGGTTCGATTCACACGTAGGACCTGTATTAAACTGAGTTCCTCTGTCCAGTGTCTGTGTTATATCAGTTGGTAGTGCAACGCCAGGGTTCGATTCACACGTAGGACCTGTATTAAACTGAGTTCCTCGGTCCAGTGTCTGTGTTATATCAGTTGGTAGTGCAACGCCAGGATTCACACGTAGGACCTGTATTAAACTGAGTTCCTCTGTCCAGTGTCTGTGTTCTTTTACCCATCTTTATCTTTTCTTTTTTATTGGCCAGTCTGAGATACAGCTTTTTCTTTGCAACTCTGCATCTGCATAAACTTCCGACTTCAACTGTACATATACTTAAAACCAAAATACTTTTAGACTTTTACTCAAGTAGTATTTTTCTGGGTGACTTTACTTGAGTCATTTTCTATTAAGCTATCTTTACTTTTACTCAAGTATGACAATTGGATACTTTTTCCACCTCTGACCCTGCTTAGCTTGGACACAAGCTGTGTTTGATTCAGTGGAGTTATCATGTCAACTCATTTAGACATGGATCATCTTCCATACTCATTTGCGTAGACTACCTAAATAACATTAAATAGTTGAAAGTAACTCCTCTAATCTTTCTTACACAAGCGGTATGGGAAAGTACATTTGCAATGAGGTAGGGTTTATGTAGGTTACATTGACGTCTGATTTGCCCAAAGGATTGTTATTAAAATTATTTATCCGTAGTGTACGCAAATAATCAGAGGTTCCTTCAGTATCGGCCAACATTGTGATCTCCGGGGAATAAGGTGGGCTCTGCTATTCCTGTCATTTGTGGGGGGCGAGTTAGAGGAGCCCCTGATGGGGCAATGCTTGGGCTGAGGGCTCCGGCTCGAAATGGACAACAGCCATCAACCATTATTATGGGAAGCTCCTTGGTTACATCGGTGGATGAAATACCTATACACTTTGTTTTCCTGGAGCTAAGGTATTGGAGTTATCAGAAGTCATGCCCACCATCAAGAAAAAGATTCCTTCTCTGAAAACAGTTATGTTGCATATTGGTTCTATTGATATTATGTGTGTGAAATCTGTAAAGCTAAGTGACAATTTCTTGGAGAATGCACAGGAATTAGCAGGACAAATAATTGTCTCGAGCCCAAATCCATCTCGTTGAGTGTTTTAGCTGTCTTTGGTCTCTTCACCAGTGGTTAATGCCTCTGACCAAGGACTCGGGTATGTCCTTCGCTGACAATTTTGACTCCTTCTGGAATATGCCTGGCTACTTTGTGGAAGACTGAATTCACCAGGGGAAAAATGGCTCCCGGCTGTTGTCATCAAACTTTGGAAAGGTTCTTGGTAAACTAAATTGAGGTGAGGACAATATTATCATTACATGTAAGTCAGTTTTTACTATCTCCTCTTTGGTCTCTATGGGAGTTCCACATGTTGTATCTGAAAGTGGTGACATGCCAAATGGTGCTAACCAGAGAAATCTCATTGCTATTCCTACTTTTCCGAATAGATATAATCCAATATTTGAGTCTCCTGTTGTTCTGAAATCTCAAAGTATTTTGTATAGCTTCACATTTCGTTTGTTCATTTTGTTGGTTTGTTTGGTGTTCATTCATTAAAAGAGAACGTACGCATATAACACTGCGCCTTGGTCTCATTCTAACGACGGACACATTGTAATGATTCATGTTTTCTTTTAAAACTACAATCAGAATTTCTCCACGGCCTCATTGAAGATCTAGACACTTTTGCTGTAATCTCTGGATTAAAACCAATTATGATGAGTGCACTATATTACATATTGGATCAAACAAAAATGCCAATTTTACATTACCGTGTAGTTTACCAATTAAATGGTCTGACAGAGATGTGGACACACTTGGTATACAAATCCCAAAATTAAGAATAAATACATTTTTATAGAAAGTTGGCAAAAATAGGTAAGATTTTGCTACCATGGAAAGGAAAATACCTGTCTATTTGTGGAAAAATCACCCTGATTAACTCTTTAGACATATCACAGTTGACCTATTTGCTTATGGTTTTGCCTACACCTAGCGACCTGCTTTTTAAATTATATGAACAAACAATAATCAATTTACTTTGGAATGGCAAGCCAGACAAAATTAAAAGAGCCTATTTATATAATGAATATGGAATTGGAGGGCAGAAATGGTTAAATATTAAAGCATTAGACCGCTCACCAAAGACATCAGTCATACAACAGTTATACTTAAATCCAAACTGGTTCTCTAGTAAATTAGTAGGAATGTCTCATCCTATGTTCAAGAATGGCCTTTTATCCATTTATTCAGATTACAACTGCTCACTTTCGGTTGTTTGAAAAGGAATTGGAGCGCGAGTTATTGCGCTTTGGGAAGTTCGCCAGTTCAATTACGGTTGTCCCGTTGGGTTGCAAACACCCGGCGTTGAAACAGGTTATGACATTTCGGCGACAGGTTTTTATGTTTTTGGACTCACCGGACTTTAGAGTTATCGTTTAAAATCAAGTATGACAATAGACTGTATATGGCTTATGCTAAAACGGGTAGTCAACTGTGTTTTGAGTGTGGGGATGTTGGTCATAAGCGAAATGCTTGCCCGAAAAGGGAGAAGGCCGAGGGAGGGGCGCAGGTGGTCATGGTAACGGCTGGGCCCACTGATGCAGGGAGAGGTGGTCATGGTAACGCCTGGGCCCACTGATGTAGGGAGAGGTGGTCCTCGTAACGCCTGGGTCCACTGATGTAGGGAGAGGTGGTCATCATAACGCCTGGGCCCACTGATGTAGGGAGAGGTGGTCCTCATAATGACTGGGCCCACTGATGTAGGGAGAGGTGGTCCTCGTAACGCCTGGGCCCACTGATGTAGGGAGAGGTGGTCATGGTAACGCCTGGGCCCACTGATGTAGGGAGAGGTGGTCCTCGTAACGCCTGGGCCCACTGATGTAGGGAGAGGTGGTCCTCGTAACGCCTGGGCCCTCTGATGTAGGGAGAGGTGGTCCTCGTAACACCTGGGCCCACTGATGTAGGGAGAGGTGGTCATCATAACGCCTGGGCCCACTGATGTAGGGAGAGGTGGTCCTCGTAATGCCTGGGCCCACTGATGTAGGGAGAGGTGGTCATCGTAACCCCTGGGCCCACTGATGTAGGGAGAGGTGGTCCTCGTAACACCTGGGCCCACTGATGTAGGGAGAGGTGGTCATCATAACGCCTGGGCCCACTGATGTAGGGAGAGGTGGTCCTCGTAACGCCTGGGCCCACTGATGTAGGGAGAGGTGGTCCTCGTAACGCCTGGGTCCACTGATGTAGGGAGAGGTGGTCATCATAACGCCTGGGCCCACTGATGTAGGGAGAGGTGGTCCTCATAATGACTGGGCCCACTGATGTAGGGAGAGGTGGTCCTCGTAACGCCTGGGCCCACTGATGTAGGGAGAGGTGGTCATGGTAACGCCTGGGCCCACTGATGTAGGGAGAGGTGGTCCTCGTAACGCCTGGGCCCACTGATGTAGGGAGAGGTGGTCCTCGTAACGCCTGGGCCCTCTGATGTAGGGAGAGGTGGTCCTCGTAACGCCTGGACCCACTGATGTAGGGAGAGGTGGTCCTCATAACGCCTGGGCCCACTGATGTAGGGAGAGGTGGTCATCGTAACGCCTGGACCCACTGATGTAGGGAGAGGTGGTCATCGTAACGCCTGGACCCACTGATGTAGGGAGAGGTGGTCCTCGTAACACCTGGGCCCACTGATGTAGGGAGAGGTGGTCCTCGTAACACCTGGGCCCACTGATGTAGGGAGAGGTGGTCCTCATAACGCCTGGGCCCACTGATGTAGGGAGAGGTGGTCCTCGTAACACCTGGGCCCACTGATGTAGGGAGAGGTGGTCCTCGTAACACCTGGGCTCACTGATGTAGGGAGAGGTGGTCCTCATAACGCCTGGGCCCACTGATGTAGGGAGAGGTGGTCCTCATAACGCCTGGGCCCTCTGATGTAGGGAGAGGTGGTCCTCGTAACGCCTGGGCCCACTGATGTAGGGAGAGGTGGTCCTCGTAACGCCTGGGCCCTCTGATGTAGGGAGTGGACCGACAGCGGTAGAGCAGTCAAAAGCACCTGTTGCTGAGAAACAAGTTATCCGGGTTGAGGGCACGGAGTTGCAACTTGTATTAGAGGAAAATGTTATGCTGCAGAAAAGTATTGTTGTAGAAGGTAAGGATGTATCTGAAGAACCAGTTCCTCAGACTGGTGAGCAGGTGCCCAGTACGACTGCTGGTGTAAAGGAGGGGGTTCATGTGGAGCTAGGGTCCTAGGTAGTGGAGGACATGCCCACTACGAGTAATGGGTTACAGGGGGGGGTTCATGTGGGGGGGGTTAGCCAAAGGCTTAGCCTTTGTTTTTTAAGAGCGAAGCTTACTGGTTTCTCTGTGCCAGGTGTAATGAAGGGTCCCACGATAGCACTGTCTGCGTATGCAGATGACGTGACAGTTTTTATTACAAGGGGGGAAGATGTGAGGTTCTCTCAAACGCTTTAACTTTTTGACGCTATCCATCCCGGTAGCGGGATAATTGTCATCAACAACCACTGAATAGCATAGCGCCACAGTCAAATAAAATTACTAAAAAATATTTATATTCATGAAATCACAAGTGCAATATAGGAAAACACAGTTTAGCCTTTTGTTAATCCACCTGTCGTCTCAGATTTTGAAATTATGCTTTACAGCGAAAGCAATCCAAGCATTTGTGTAAGTTTATCGATAGCATAACATAACATTATGTACACTAAGCATTAAGTAGCTAGGTCACGAAAATCAAAAAAGCAATCAAAAAAATAGTTTACCTTTGATGGTCTTCGGATGTTTTCACTCACGAGACTCCCAGTTACACAATAAATGTTCCTTTTGTTCCATAAAGATTATTTTTATAACCAAAATTCCTCAGTTTGTTTGTCGCGTTATGTTCAGAAATCCACAGGAACGAGCGGTCACGACAACGCAGATGTATATTCCAAATAATATCCACAATGTCCACAGAAACATGTCAAACATTTTTTATAATCACTCCTCAGGTTGTTTTTAAAATATATATTCAATAATATATCAACCGAGTGTGTAGGTTTTTCAATAACAGTGGGAGGAACAATGGCGGCTTTACTCTTAAGCGCAAAAACTCACTCTGAGAGCCCCCACCTATCCACTTACGCAATGTGATCCTTCACGCTCATTTTTCAAAATAAAAGCCTGTAACTATGTCTAAAGACTGTTGACACCTTCGGGAAGCCATAAAAAAAGGATATCCTTTACAGATATCCCTTTAAATGGAGGATAGGCATGCATAGGAACAGAGAGGTTTCAAAATAAGAGGCACTTCCTGATTGGATTTTCCTCAGGCCTGCAATATCAGTTATGTTATACTCACAGACAATATTTTTACAGTTCTTGTCACGCCCTGACCATAGTTTACTTTGTATTTTCTATGTTTTGATTGGTCAGGGTGTGATCTGAGTGGGCATTCTATGTTTCATGTCTTGTTTGTCTATTTCTATGTTCAGCCTGATATGGTTCTCAGTCAGAGGCAGGTGTTCGTCATTGTCTCTGATTGGGAACCATATTTAGGTAGCCTGGGTTTCACTGTGTGTTTGTGGGTGATTGTTCCTGTCTATGTGTTTTTCACCAGATAGGCTGTTTTAGGTTTTCGTTACGTTCATCACGTTCTTTATTTTGTAGTGTTTGTATTGATTCGTGTTTTACGTTTGTTCATTAAAACGTGGATCGCAATCTACACGCTGCATTTTGGTCCGACTCTCCTTCTCACGAAGAAAACCGTTACAGTTCTGGAAACTTTAGAGTGTTTCCTATCCTAATCTGACAATATGCATGCATATTCTCGTTTCTGGGGCTGAGAAATAGGCAGTTTCAAATGGGTAAGTTTTTTATTAAAAAACTAAAATACTGCCTCCTATACGCAAAAGGTTAAAGGTGTATGAGAGGGCCTCTTCAGCTAGAGTCAATTTGGGAAAGAGTGAAGCGCTGTGGGCAGGTCAGCTTCAGATTGGGTCCGCTCCACGGTTACCAGGGGGGCTTCAGTGGGGCAGAGATGGAATGAAGACTTTGGGGGTTTTTCTAGGCTTCGATGTCTTTCAGAAAAAGAACTGGGAGGGTCTAGTGGAGAAAGTGTGTGCCAGACTGTCAAGATGGAAATGGGTGCTGACCCAGATGTCTTATAGGGGAAGTGTACTGGTAACTAATAATCATGCTGCCTCTACCCTGTGGCACAGACTCATGATTTTGCAGCCACCAAAGGGTCTGATACAAGAGCTTCAGAGGACCCTTGTCAATTTCTTCTGGTCTGGACAACACTGGATTAAAGCTGCAGCCCTGTACCTGACACTGCACGAGGGTGGGAAAGGCCTGGTGGACATTTCCTCTAGGATCATGGCTTTCTGGCTTCAAGCAGCCCAGAGACTGTTGTACAGTGATGGTTCTAACTGGGTCGACACAGCCTACACACTGATGAGGAGAGAGGGCTTTTTGGGCTTAGACTAGCACCTTTTCCTCTTAAAGCTGGAGGGGGGTGAGTTGCCTGGCCTGACTCCATTTTGTGGGTCTGTTATGCAGACTTGGAGGGTTCTTGTCAAGTCCCGTAAGGCCTGCAAGCCACCAGGGATGTGGCTTTTTGAAGAGCCTCTTTTTTATAACACTGCCATCCAGTCCCGTGTTCTGGGTTCAGCCAGTCTACGATCATGTCTGCTAGGCGTGGGGTGTACCAAGCTGGGTCATACCCCGGAGCTGAGGGAGTTCAAGAAGGTGGGAAAGAAGGCCACGTACAGAATATGTGTAAAGGTGTCCCATGCCTCTTCCCTGGAAGGGGTAAAATCGACGAGGTGGGCGGGTGTGCTTGGTTCAGGTGCCTCCCCACAGGGCTGTTGGCGATCATTATACAAACTGCCTATTGATAAGAGGACAGCTGACCTCCAATGGAGGATAATACATGGAGCCATAGCCACCAACATGCATCTGGTACACCTGGATGCTACTGTTGGGGATGGGTGTCCATTCTGTGCTGAGTCTGAAACTCTGGCACATCTTTACAGTGTCCCAGGTTGGTCGGGATGATTGACCTGATCACTAATTGGTTCTCAGCATTGGGAGAGTTTTTTTCTCTCTCTCTCTCTCTCTCTCTCTCTCTCTCTCTCTCTCTCTCTCTCTCTCTCTCTCTCTCTCTCTCTCTCTCTCTCTCTCTCTCTCTCTCTCTCTCTCTCTCTCTCTCTCTCTCTCTCTCTCTCTCTCTCTCTCTCTCTCTCTCTCTCTCTCTCTCTCTCTCTCTCTCTCTCTCTCTCTCTCTCTCTCTCTCTCTCTCTCTCTCTCTCTCTCTCTCTCTCTCTCTCTCTCTCTCTCTCTCTCTCTCTCTCTCTCTCTCTCTCTCTCTCTCTCTCTCTCTCTCTCTCTCTCTCTCTCTCTCTCTCTCTCTCTCTCTCTCCCTCCCTCCCTCCCTCCCTCCCTCCCTACTGAGCCTTTAGAAAGTATTTACACTCCTGGACTCATTCCACATTTTGGTGTGTTGCAGCCTGAATTCAAAATGAATGGATAAAGAATGGATAAAGAAAACATGTAGATCACCCGTCTACGCACAATACCCCATATTGACAGACTAAACATTTTTTTTTCATGTTTGCACATTTATCAAAAATAAAATACAGAAATGTAATTTACGTTTTTTTACCTTTATTTTACTAGGCAAGTCAGTTAAGAACAAATTCTTATTTTCAATGACGGCCTAGGAACAGTGGGTTAACTGCCTGTTCAGGGGCAGAACGACAGATTTGTACCTTGTCAGCTCGGGGATTTGAACTTGCAACCTTTCGGTTACTAGTCCAACACTCTAACCACTAGGCTACGCTGCCGCCCCAAGTATTCACAATACTTTGTACTTTGTCAATACTTTGTAGAAGCACCTTTGGAGGACATTATAACTTTGAGATTTATTTGGCATGTCTGTATCAGCTTTGCACATCTGAATTTGCAGATTTTTTTCCATGCCATATTTTCTCAAGCTCTGTTAAGTCAGATGGGGAGCGGCGGTGAACAGCAATCTTCAAGTCTTTCCACAGATTTTCAGTGGGATTCAAGTCTGGGCTTTGACTGGGCAACTCAAGGACTTTCACGTTCTTGTTCTGAAGCCATTCCAGCTTTGCTTTTATGGTATGCTTGGGGTCATTGTCCTGTTGGAATGTAAATCTGATCAAGGATTTGCCTGTATTTGGCTCCATTCACTGTTCCCTCTATCCTTACCAGTCTCCCAGTCCCTGCCGCTGAAAATCATCCCCAAAGCATGATGCTGCCACCATCATGCTTCACAGTAGGGATGATGTTAGACGGGTGATGGGCTGTGCCCATGGAGGCCAAATAGTTAAATTTCTGTCTCATCAGACCACATAATATTTTGTCTTATGCTGTCAGAGTCTTTCACGTGCCTTTTTGCAAACTCCAGGTGTGCTGTCATGTGCAATTTTCTCAGGTGTGGCTTCTGTCTGGCCACTCTCCCATACAGCCCAGATTGGTGGTGCTGAAGAGTCTGTTGTCTTTCTGGCAGGTTCTCCCATATCATCCAAGGAACTCTGTAGTTCTAACAGAGTGGCCATTGGATTCTTGGTCACCTCCCTGACCAAGGTCCTCTTGCCTGGTTGCTCAGTTTGGCAGAGTCTGGGTAGTTCCATATTTTTTCCATTTCCCAATGATGGAGATCACTGTTCTCTTGGAAAAGTTCAATACTCTAGAAATTGTTTTATACCCTTCCCCAGATATATGCCTCTTACTTGAGTAATAGTAAAGATACCTTAATAGAAAATGACTCAAGTAAAGGTGAAAGTCACCCAGTAAAATACCACCTGTGTAACAGTCTAAACGTATATGCTTTTAAGTATCAAAATAAAATGGTGATTGCAAAGATATACTTAAGCATCAAAAGTAAAAGTATAAATAATTTCAAATTACTTATATTAAACAAACAAATATATATATGTATTTTACCACACTCACTTGCCCCACCCACTTGCCCCACCCACTTGCCCCAACCACTTGCCCCAACCACTTGCCCCACCCGCCCTTGGGAACTCACAGGTCATTGTCAGTGTTGGTGCGTGGCTTCTGCTGCCGCCGGCAGACCATGAAGACAGTGACGGCCATGGCGATGAGGAGCCCAGCGGCTACGACCCCACCCAGCACCCCCAAGACTCCTCCGGGAGGGCCTCGGGCCATCGGCTTCTCTGTGGAGGAGAGGAGAGAGGGATGATAGTTGGAACGAGAGAGCAGTTACAGTTCAGAACATCACCTGTGGCATAAAGGCTGATCGAAAGAAGAGGGAGGAGAGAGAGAGGGGGAAGAAAGAGGGGGCAGAGAGAGAAAGAGAGGGGGCAGCGAGAGAGAGAGGGAGCGAGAGAGAGAGAGGGAGCGAGAGAGAGAGAGAGGGGGGCAGCGAGAGAGAGAGGGAGCGAGAGAGAGAGAGGGGGGCAGAGAGAGAGAGAGGGAGCGAGAGAGAGGGAGGGGGGCAGAGAGAGAGAACTAGAGAAACGATTTCTCATCAGAAAGAATTTGTGATTTGAATACCAACTTTCAAGACCGCAGTTATAAGTTAAGTCTCTCCCCATGCTAAAGGTAAGCTGTCCTGTAGTAAGAGAGAGAGAGACACCATAGTGTTAGTTACAGTCTATCTGGATTTCTACTACTCCATCATCCACCCACTCTGTAGACAACTATGCGTCTAACTGAAAAGCTAGTCTGCAAATATTGTTCCTTGCAACTCAAGATTTTTTAAACGCGTAAACCATTCATCACACACAAAACTATGAGCACACACGCACGCATGTACACACACACACACAGTATTGTAATTTATCGATTGCGGTTATGATATCGTTTAGGACCTTGAGCATGGCTGAGGGGTACCCATGACCAGCTCGGAAACCAGATTGCATAGCGGAGAAGGTACGGTGGGATTTGAAATGGTCGGTGATCTGTTTGTTAACTTGGCTTTTGAAGACCTTAGAAAGACAGGGTAGGATAGATATAGGTCTGTAGCAGTTTGGGTCTAGAGTGTCTCCCCTTTTGAAGAGGGGGATGACAGCGGGAGCTTTCCAATCTTTAGGGATCTCAGACGATACGAAAGAGATGTTGAACAAGCTAGTAATAGGGGTAGCAACAATTACGGCAGATAATTTTAGAAAGAGATTGTCAAACCCACTTAGGCATCAACACTGTGACAGTCTTTTCCCATTGACTGCAATGTATTGACATAATCGTCAACCCTGTAACTCTCACCGTTTCCCATTGAACCCAATGTATTGAGAAAAACATCAACACCTTTTTTTCAAAAACGTACCAGGATGACGTTTTCAGGCTGATAATGGGCTGTCTATACATCTTCTCTCTTCTGTTTCTAAGTAGATATACTTAATTACATAAGTGTAGTGAAGACTCCAAACTCTTCACATAATGTGTTGAGGCCTATACTTCCCCCCTCCAACACTGTGCCTAGCTGTTCCCTGTTTAGTACAAGACTTTTGACCAGAGCCCTATGGGCTGCATATAGTGCCGTACTCAACAGTCATGCACTAAACAGGGATTAGGGTACCATTTGGGACGCAATCACCGTCTCAGGATTATGGACACAGAGATACACAGAGACTTGATGGGCTCTTGTTGTTAAGTACACACAACACACAGTGGTCTCCAGATTGAGCCCTACAGAGAGAGACAAGATGGTAAAGTGTGTCAGTAGTTGTCCACGGAGAATGATTTGGGTGCCTTCGGAAAGATACAGTGCCTTCGGAAAGAATTCAGGCCCCTTGACTTTTTCCACATTATTCTAAAAAGGATTAAGTAAATAAAAATCCTCAGCAATCTACATACAGTACCCCATAATGACAAAGCAAAAACAGATTTTTTTAAATTTTGATAAAAAATTAATAAAAATAAAAATATATATCACATTTACATCAGTATTCAGACCCTTTACTCAGTACTTTATTGAAGCACCTTTGGCAGCAACTACAGCCTTGTGTCTTCTCGGGTATGACGCTACAAGCTTGTAACACATGTATTTGGGGAGTTTCTCCTATTCTTCTCTGCAGATCCTCTGAAACTCTGTCAGTTGGATGGGGAGCGTTGCTGCACAGCTATTTTCAGGTCTCTCCAGAGATAATAGATTTTGGTTCAAGTCCGAGCTCTGGCTGGGCCACTCAAGGACATTCAGAGACTTCCAAAGCCACTCCTGCGTTGTCTTGGCTGTGTGCTTAGGGTCGTTGTCCTGTTGAAAGGTGAACCTTCGCCCAGTCTGAGGTCCTGAGCATTCTGGAGCAAGTTTTCATCAAGGATGTCTCTGTGCTTTGCTCCGTTCATCTTTTCCTTTGACTAGACTCCCAGTACCTGCCGCTGAAAATCCCCACAGCATGATTCTGCCACCACCATGCTTCACCGTAGGGATGGTGCCAGGTTCCTCCAGACGTGACGCTTGGCATTCAGGCCAAAGAGTTCAATCTTGGTTTCATCAGACCAGAGAATTTTGTTTCTCATGATCTGAGATCCTTAACCTCTAGCGTCGAGCAATCCCGTATCCGGGAGCGTAATCATAGCCTCAAGCTCATTACCATAACGCAACGTTTCCTATTCATGAAAATCGCAAATGAAATGAAATAAATATATTGAAACACAAGCTTAGCCTTTTGTTAACAACACTGTCATCTCAGATTTTCAAAATATGCTTTAACCAAAGCTACACAAGCATTTGTGTAAGAGTATTGATAGCCTAGCATAGCATTAAGCCTAGCATTCAGCAGGCAACATTTTCACAAAAACAAGAAAAGCATTCAAATAAAATAATTTACCTTTGAAGAACTTCGGATGTTTTCAATGACGAGACTCTCAGTTAGATTGCAAATGTTAATTTTTTCCAAAAGGATTATTTGTGTAAGAGAAATAGCTCCGTTTTGTTCATCACGTTTGGCTAAGAAAAATAAACGAAAATGCAGTCAACACAACGCCAAACTTTTTTCCAAATTAGCTCCATAATATCGACAGAAACATGACAAATGCTGCAGACACCTTGGGGAAAACGTGGAAAACGTAAGCTGACTCCTAGCTCCTCCACAGCTATATAACGAGTCATTTCCTGATTGGATTTTTATCTGGGTTTCGCCTGTAACATCAGTTCTGTGGCACTCACAGACAATATCTTTGCAGTTTTGGAAATGTCAGAGTGTTTTCTTTCCAAAGCTGTCAATTATATGCATAGTCGAGCATCTTTTCGTGACAAAATATCTTGTTTAAAACGGGAACGTTTTTCATCCAAAAATTAAAAGAGCGCCCCCTATATCGAAGAAGTTAAGGTGCCTTTTGGCAAACTCCAAGTGAGCTGTCATGTGCCTTTTACTGAGGAGTGGCTTCTGTCTGGCTACTTTACCATAAAGGCATGATTGGTGGAGTGCTGCAGAGATGGTTGTACTTATGGAAGGTTCTCCCATCTCCACAGAGGAACTCTGGAGCTCTATCAGAGTGACCATCGGGTTCTTGGTTAATACAGTGCCACTGTCATGGCCCGCTAACAAGGACTGCGCCCCCCTTTCCTTCTCCATGGCCAATGTGAGTAAAACAGGTAGCCTAGTGGTTAGAGCGTTGGACTAGCAAACGAAAGGTTGCACGATCGAATCCCCGAGCTGACAAGGTAAAAATCTGTCATTCTGCCCCTGAACAATGCAATTAACCCACTGACTTGCCTAGTTAAATAAAGGTAAAAAAAACATTTAAATGTCTTAACCCTCACAAGGCTGCTGGCCCAGATGGCATCCCTAGCCACATCCTCAGAGCATGTGCAGACCAGCTGGCTGGTGTGTTTACAGACATATTCAATCGCTCCCTATCCCAGTCTGCTGTCCCCACATGCTTCAAGATGGCCACCATTGTTCCTGTACCCAATGCAAAGATAACTGAACTAAATGACTACCGCTCTGTAGCACTCACTTCTGTCATCATGAAGTGCATTGAGAGACGAGTCAAGGATCATATCACCTCCACCTTACTGGCCACCCTAGACCCACTTCAGTTTGAATACAGGTCCACAGACTATGCAATCACCATCACACTGCCCTATCCCATCTGGACAAGGGGAATACCTACGTAAGAATGCTGTTCATTGACTACAGCTCAGTATTCAACACTGTAGTACCCTCCAAGCTCATCATCAAGCTGGAGGCCCTGGGTCTCAACCCTGCCGTGTGCAACTGGGTCCTGGACTTTCTGACGAGCCGCCCCCTTGTGGTGAAGAGTTGCAAAGAAAAAGCCATATCTCAGACTGGCCAATAAAAATAAAAGATTGAGATGGGCAAAAGAGCACAGACACTGGACAGAGGAACTCTGCCTAGAAGGCCAGCATCCCATAGTCGCCTCTTCACCGTTGACATTTAGACTGGTGTTTTGCGGGTACTATTAAGTTTGCTGCCAGGACTTGAGGACTTGTAATGAGTCTGTTTCTCAAACTAGACACTGTAATGTACTTTTCCTCTTGCTCAGTTGTGCACCGGGGCCTCCCACTCCTCTTTCTATTCTGGTTAGAGACAGTTTGCGCTGTTCTGTGAAGGGAGTAGTACACAGTGTTGTACGAGATTTTCAATCCCAGCTATCACACTAGCCAATCCCATCTATCCCACTAGTCAACCCAAGCTATCCCACAAGCCACTCCCACCTATCCCACTAGCCAATCCCGCAGCCCCCCCCCCCCCCCCCGGTCATGGTTACACTCAATAACCATGGTCCTCAATCCCAAGTCAATAACCACCGTCCTCAACCCCCCCAATCAATAACGACAGTCCTCAACTCCCCCAGTCATGGTCACAGTCAATAAACACAGTCCTCGACCCTCCCCCCCAGTCATGACCCCAGTCAATAACCACTCTCCTCAACCCCCCAGTCAATAACCATGGTCCTCAGCCCCCCTCCCCCAGTCATAATCTGAAGATGGTGCTGGCTAAAGCTATAACTGGCGAGTGTAGAGAGTATAGAGATATTGTTATCCACGTCAGCACCAACAATGTTAGGATGAAACAGTCAGAGGTCACCAAGCGCAACATAGCGTCTGCGTGTAAATCAGCTAGAAAGATGTGTCGGCATTGAGTAATTGTCTCTGGACCCCTTCTAGTTAGGGGGAGTGATGAGCTCTACAGCAGAGGCTCACAACTCAATCGCTGGTTGAAAACTGTTTTCTGCCCCACCCTAAAGATAAAATGTGTAGATAATTGGCCCTCTTTCTGGGACTCACCCACAAATAGGACCAAGCCTGGCTTGTTGAGGAGTGACGGACTCCATCCTAGCTGGAGGGGTGCTCTCATCTTATCTACGAACATAGACAGGGCTCTAACTCCCCTAGCTCCACAATGAAATAGGGTGCAGGCCAGGCAGCAGGCTGTTAGCCAGCCTGCCAGCTTAGTGGAGTCTGCCACTAGCACAGTCAGTGTAGTCAGCTCAGCTATCCCCATTGAGACTGTGTCTGTGCCTCGACCTAGGTTGGGCAAAACTAAACATAGCGGTGTCCGCCTTAGTAATCTCACTAGAATGAAGACCTCCTCCATTCCTGCCATTACTGAAAGAGATCGTGATGCCTCACATCTCAAAATATGGCTACTTAAAACTGTTTAATTTGATCCTGAGTGTAGGTTATTTCCCTGACATCTGGAATCAAGGACTCATAACCCCAATCTTTAAGAACAGAGACAAATTTGACCCTAACAATTACAGAGGCATTTGTGTGAACAGTAACCTGGGGAAGGTTTTCTGTGGTATTATAAATGTAAGAGTTCTAAACTTCCTTAATACGTACGATGTCTTGAGTAAAAGCCAAATTGGATTTATACCAAAACATCGCACAACTGATCATATTTACACCCTACACACCCTGATAGATAAACATGTCCACCAAAATAATACCAACATACACGCTTGCTTCATCGACTTCCAAAAAGCATTTGATTCTATCTGGCGTACAGGACTGTTCTAAAACGTTTTTGAAAGTGGTGTAGCGGGTAAAACATATGACATAATTAAATCAATGTATACTGGCAATACGTGCAGCATTAAAATTGGTAAGAAAATAACATGATTCTTTAACCAGGGGCGGGGACTTCGCCAGGGTTGCAATCTGAGCCCTGCACTCTTCAATATTTACACTAAAACGAATTGGCCACTATTCTAGAAAATCCTCAGCCCCTGGTGTTAGTCTCCACAATTCAGAATTTAAATGCCTACTCTTCGCAGATGACCTATGCCTGCTGTCACCCACAGCACATGGCCTACAGCAGAGCCTGAACCTGCTTGAACAGTACTGCCAGACCTGGGCCCTGGCAGTAAACCCCAAAAATACTAAAATAATGATTTTCCACAGAAGATCCAGATCTCAGGGAATTAGACCAAAGTTCTCAATTGGTACAAAATATATAGAGTACTGTACACACTACAATTACTTAGGTTTAAAATAAGCTCAACTGGACACCTTAATGAGGCAGTGATTGAACTGAGAGAGAAAGCACGCAGGGCATTCTACGCCATTAAAAAGCTAATTGAAATTGAAATACCTATTAAAATTTGGCTAAAACTAATTGAATATGTCATTGAACCTATTGCACTTCATGGCAGCGAGTTGTGGGGTCCACTTGCAAAACAAGATTTCATCAAAGTGAACAAACACCCCATTGAAACCCTACACCCCAGAGTCCCCTCATCCAGCTGGTCCTGGGGCTGAGTTCACAAACCTATTCTACTAACACACTGAAGCATCAGGACCAGAACATCCAATCAATCAGAATAAACTAAATTACAACACAGTCAAAACAAAACTACATTGCTTATTGGGAAACAGAAGCACAAACACAAAGCAAAATGCAGTGCTATCTGGCTCTAAATCGACAGTACACCGTGGCTAAATATTTGACCATGGTTACTGATCAAAACCTTAGAAAAACCTTGACAAAGTACAGGCTCAGTGAGCACAGCCTTGCCATTGAGAATGGTAGACACAGGAAAACCTGGCTCCCTGTAGAGGAAAGGCTGTGCAACCACTGCACAACAACAGAACCTGAGAAGGATCTGCATTTCCTGACAACATGTCAAAAATATAAAACAATTAGAGAGTGTCATTTTCCCATATTTGAAACCCTTATTCAAGGTTTCAAAGACCTCGCTGATGAGGACAGGCTACCCGTCCTGTTGGGGGAGGACGCAGAGAGCTGTGGGTTGGCAGCGCACTACATTGCTGCCTGCCAATGTCTGACAGACCAATCAACCTGCACATGTACTCTACTGTATGCTTATTGTTATTGTTGAATGTATGGTTATTTTGACCCTTGGTTATTGTTGTCCCGTTGACAATTTTAATTCTCATTTTTATCTATTTTATATTGTAAATATCCAAAATAAGCTTTGGCAATGTGTACATTGTTACGTCATTCCAATAAAGCAAATTTAATTTAATTGAATTGAGAGAGAGAGAAAGGGAGAGGGCGAGAAGGCGAGAGAGCGAGAGAGAGATGGGTAAGACTATGCCCACTCCCCAGATAAGCAAAATGTCACAGGCAGGCTGCAGCAACGCAGGGCTTAAATGGAAACAGGTTGTATTCACCAGGGCCTCAAGGCCAGCTACTCTAACCCTGCCAACACACACTGTTATATTACCCATGCTGCTTACTCATTCAATGCCATCTTCCATGCTGGGGCCTAGCATGGTTCAGCAAACACTGGCATGGGGTAAGAAATTCACAACAGAATGATGTCACACACACCCTGTCTATACACACACACTCACATACAGACTCATATATACACACAGTTCCTCTCTCCTTTTACCTTTCCTTGGCCTCTATTTCTTACATCTCTTAGAGAAAATGACAATTTTCGTGATAATTCTTTATGCACTGACTTTACTGAACTCATTGTTGCTGGGTGAGTACATCTGACAATGTGCTCTCCTGTCCATTAGACATTTTTTCTGCAGGAACTCTGAATTTTTCACTCGGTCCACTTGTCCAAGTGCCGATGTATTTGTGGCATGATGTGAACAGCACGAACTTATGTCACTATCAAAGTCTAATGGTTTTAAATGACTGTTTTGTATTGTCTGGGAATTCGCTTGCAGTAGGTCTCTTAAAAAAGAGAAGCCGTGCAAGGTTATTAAACAGAGGTACCAAGTTATTCTTCTTTTGTTGACATCAGGTAATGTGCAAACCTAACACAGGCCCTGATATGCAATGTCTCCAAACCCCTGATCGTAAATCTAGATCTGGTTTTGGTATTTTTCATTTAAACATATGCAGCCTGTTGTCAAAAATTGATAGGGTTAGGATTTGGGCTAAATCTACTGATTGTGCTTTCTGAAACCTGGCTCAGCAAGTCTGTTCTTGATAATATATAAATATGATATTTGTATAAATGGTTACAATGTGTATTGCACTGATTGAGTTAAGAAAGGTGTGGGTGTGGCTATATATGTAAAGACTAAATTCCCTGTAAGTGTGGTAAAGTCTGAAACTATTTGGAAACAGTTGGAATATCTTGCTTTGAATCTTCAAGCTTCAAATGGTCTCTCTATAACTGTGATTGGCTGTTATAGACCCCCCTCTGCTCTCTGTGATGCATTTTCTTCTCTGTTGAACCTTATGTCTAAACTTCTTTACAGTGAAATGATCTTGATTGGTCAACATCTTAAGTTGTTGGATAAAGCCGGTGTCTGATAATTTTAAAATGTTTTTAATTCTATGAATCTTTCCCAGTTGATTAACTCACCCACTCGCCCAAATCTCAAATGTGCAGAAAAAATCTACCCTGATTGATTTGATATTGGCAAATGGTCCACATAAATATTTTGCGGTTGGTGTTTTTTGTAATGATTTAAGTGACCATTGTGCTGTTGTTGCTGTTAGAAATACTAAGGTTCCTAAGACAAACCCACATTTTATTTGTAAGAGAAATTTGAATAGTTTTAATTGAGCAGGCTTTCTTTCACGATTTGTTTTATTTTGACTGGAGCAGATTGATTTGATTCCTGATGTGGAAACTGCTGGGAAATTCTTTCATGGTGGTTTTTCCCAAATAGTAAACAAACATGCCCCATTCCGCAGGTTCAGGGTTAAAGGGAGGGATAATCCATGGTTTTCTTCTGAGCTGTCTTGTATTATTCATGACCGTATTCTAGCCTGGGCTAAAGCAAGGAAATAATGTTCTGATGCTGATTGGCTTATTTTAAGGCAGTTATGAAACAAGTGTTCTTTTCTTCTCAGGAAGGCAAAATGAACCAGTGAGAGCTGGTCAAACTTTTAGCTTTTTGTCATTCTCAGTGCAGGTGGTACATAAAGCCCTGAAATCCTTAGATCAGAGAAAGCCTGCAGGTCCTGATCTTTTGGATCCCTGCTTTTTAAATCTGGCAGCTGATTTCATAGCTGAACCACTTACATCTCTGTTCAATCTAACCCTGGAATGTAATGAAATTCCAAAGATCTGGAAATCAGCATTTATCCTACCACTTTTAAAAGGGGGAGATCCAACTCTTTCAAATAATTATAGGCCAATCTCAAAGCTGTCACACCTGTCGAAATATACTTGAAACCTTTATTAGTGAACAGCTAAAAGAGTTTTTATTTACTAACTCTAATTTATCAATGTACCAATCGGGCTTCAGGAAGAAGCTTAGCACAATTACAGCAGCCATGAAGGTTTTAAAGGATATCACTGAATCCCGTGACAAAAAACAGCACTGTGTCTCACTTTTTATTGATCTCTCTAAGGCTTTGATACAGTTGATCGTGCTATACTGAGTGTCATTCCCTGACCTTAGAGAGCCTTTTTATTCTCTATTTGGTAAGGTCAGTGTGTGATTAGGGTGGGCAATCTATGTTGTATTTTCTATGTTGGCCTGGTATGGTTTCCAATCAGAGGCAGCTGTCTATCGTGATCTCTGATTGGGGACCATACTTAGGCAACCTTTTCCCACCTTAGAATGTGGGATCTTGTTTTTGTATAATTGCTGTGTAGCCTGCAGTTTTGTATTTTCTTGTTTTTCGGGGTTTCTTTTTAATAAAAGTAAGATGTTCGCCTACAATGCTGCACCTTGGTCTCCTCATTTAAACGACGAGCGTAACACTGAGGCAGAGATTGCCATGCGTAGGTCTTTCGGAGCATGCAGTTGCATGGTTTGCTAACCATCTGTCTGATAGAACTCAAATTGATGGGCTCATGTCTGTTAAATGTCTGTTAAATTGTCTGTAATGGTGTGCCCCCAGGCTCTGTACTTTCTTATTCACTATTTATATAAATCATTTAGACAAAAATGTGCAAAAAGCACATCTTCACTTTTATGCTGATGATACTGTTATTTACTGTTGTGCCTCGTCTCTCACAAAAGCTTTACAGAACTAGTAAACTGCTTTTTATACTGTTCAACATACCTTGTGTCAATTGAAGCTCATCCTTAATACTGACAAAACTAAACTAATGTTGTTTTTTAAGCAAGAAACAGACCTCTGAACCTTTCACCTATTACTACCTGTCAGGGCAATGAGATTGAGACTGTTACCTCATATAAATATTTTGGAATTTCAATTGATGACGGCCTTTTTTTTATTGCATATTCAACCATTTACAAAAAAATTTAAGCTGAAGTTGGGATTTTTATTTTAGGAATACGGCCTGTGTTCTTTTGAAGCCAGAAGGAGGCTAGTATCAGCTACATTTATGCCGTTACTAGACTATGGGGATATTTTATATTTGAATGCTTCCACTCAGTGTTTGAGATCAATTGACACCCTTTACCATGGAGCATTGAGATGTATTTTAAACTGCAAAACCCTTAAGCACCGCTGCACTTTGTATACCAGGGTTGGCTGGCCTATACTTTTATTTACAAAGCCATTTTTGGGTTTACTACCATTTTATTTGGGCATTTTTATTGTTCAGAAATGTGGTGGGTACACTCTTCGTTCACAGGATTTATCCTGCTAACTGTTCCAAATGTCAGAACTGAATTTGGTAAAACGGCTTTTATGTCCTCTGCGCCATCGGCTTGGAACACCTTACAAAATACTTTTAAACTGGAAGAACTTTGGAGTTCCTGAATTATGTTTTTAAATCACTGATGAATGATTTTGAGGCTGATTCCCTGACCTGTCAATGTTTTTAAATATCTATTTTATGATTTTGTTATACTCTTGTGAATTCTATGGTTTTTTACTAGATTACCTGTAGTTTTTCATGTTGTCTGTCTGTAAATGTGCAATGACTTTGTGCTGCCTATCTTGGCAAGGACGCTCTTGAAAAATAGATTTAAAATCTCAATGTGCCCTTCCTCGTTAAATAAAGGTTAAATAAATAAATACATATGTTCACTCTGAGAATAGGAGAGAAGAGAGTCATGATATAGTACAGTTTTATAGAGTTCCAGTTATAATTATGATCACTTCACAACAGTGAAACCTGGAGCTGTTGGCTTCCTTCCTTGCCATTAGGTGTTTTAAATGATGTCTTCTCCATGGGGCCTCTTACACGCTCCAGCCATCCTGGGGAGGTTTCATTGGACAGATTGGGAGTCTGGCTACCAACCCATGTCAGCCAGCATCATGCCAGGATCATGCCAACCAGAGACCATTGATAGTCCAAGACAGACACCTGTTCCAGAGACCACAGCCACAGTCATGCCATTAAACTGCAACGGTCTACAAATAATAAATAGGCCTATAGACAGGAGGATAGTAGAAAAATACCTCCACATAGTTTTCCAAATGGGGAAAATGCAGTAAAATTTCATTTTAAGCAATTTCTTCCATTTTTATATCCTGTTTTTATATCCTCCTTTAATATTGTGTTTTATATCCTGTTTTTTATATTGTTTTACATCCTGTTTTTAAACACTGTTTTTATATAATATTTTTACATCCTGTTTTTAAATCCTGTTTTTATATCCTGTTTTAATATATTATTTTTACACAACATTTTTATAAACTGCATACTGCTTTAATAATAATTTCATATACTGTTTTTAATCCAGTTTTTATATCCAGTTTTTAAATCCACCTTTTATATCCTGTTTCATCTCCTGTTTTATATCCTGTTTTTATATAATGCATTTATAACCAGTATTTATATCCTGTTTTTGTATAATGCATTTATAACCAGTATTTATATCCTGTTTTTATATAATGCATTTATAACCAGTATTTATATCCTGTTTTTATATAATGCATTTATATCCACCTTTTACATGCAGTTTTTATATCCTGTTTTAATATGCTGTCTTTACAATCTGTTTTAATATGCTGTCTTTACAATCTGTTTTAATATGCTGTCTTTACAATCTGTTTTAATATGTTGTCTTTACAATCTGTTTTAATATGCTGTCTTTACAATCTGTTTTAATATGTTGTCTTTACAATCTGTTTTAATATGCTGTCTTTACAATCTGTTTTAATATGTTGTCTTTACAATCTGTTTTAATATGCTGTCTTTACAATCTGTTTTAATATGCTGTCTTTACAATCTGTTTTAATATGCTGTCTTTACAATCTGTTTTAATATGCTGTCGTTACAATCTGTTTTAATATGTTGTCTTTACAATCTGTTTTAATATGCTGTCTTTACAATCTGTTTTAATATGCTGTCTTTACAATCTGTTTTAAAATGCTGTCTTTACAATCTGTTTTAATATGCTGTCTTTACAATCTGTTTTAATATGCTGTCTTTACAATCTGTTTTAATATGCTGTCTTTACAATCTGTTTTAATATGCTGTCTTTACAATCTGTTTTAATATGCTGTCTTTACAATCTGTTTTAATATGTTGTCTTTACAATCTGTTTTAATATGCTGTCTTTACAATCTGTTTTAAAATGCTGTCTTTACAATCTGTTTTAATATGTCGTCTTTACAATCTGTTTTAATATGCTGTCTTTACAATCTGTTTTAATATGCTGTCTTTACAATCTTTTTTAAAATGCTGTTTTTACAATCTGTTTTAATATGCTGTCTTTACAATCTGTTTTAATATGCTGTCTTTACAATCTGTTTTAATATGTTGTCTTTACAATCTGTTTTAATATGCTGTCTTTACAATCTGTTTTAATATGCTGTCTTTACAATCTGTTTTAATATGTTGTCTTTACAATCTGTTTTAATATGCTGTCTTTACAATCTGTTTTAAAATGCTGTCTTTACAATCTGTTTTAATATGTCGTCTTTACAATCTGTTTTAATATGCTGTCTTTACAATCTGTTTTAATATGCTGTCTTTACAATCTGTTTTAATATGCAGTCTTTACAATCTGTTTTAATATGTTGTCTTTACAATCTGTTTTAATATGCTGTCTTTACAATCTGTTTTAATATGCTGTCTTTACAATCTGTTTTAATATGCTGTCTTTACAATCTGTTTTAATATGCTGTCTTTACAATCTGTTTTAATATGTTGTCTTTACAATCTGTTTTAATATGCTGTCTTTACAATCTGTTTTAATATGCTGTCTTTACAATCTGTTTTAATATGCTGTCTTTACAATCTGTTTTAATATGCTGTCTTTACAATCTGTTTTTATCCTGTTTCAATACACTGTTATCATATCCTGTTTTTATATCCTATTTTTATATCCTGTTTTAAAATATTGCTTTTACAGACTGTCGTGTCTTTACTATCATTAAATTGAAGACTTAGTTTTATCAAAGATTCTCTGTAATTAGTATTACGCGATCAACTGATTAATCATGTAAACATAATTAACTAGGAAGCCGGGGCACCAAGGAAAATATTCAGATTACAAAGTTATCATTTCCTAAAATAACTTTTCAATATTTTCATATCTGATCCATAGTCTTCTGATTAATGAACTATTTACTTTACCACACGTTAGTCTCATTCCAAACGTCGTAAATTGTTGGTTATCTGCACGAACTCAGTCTTCACTATGAGTCACCCCATACATCAATTGTCTTAAATCATTTATTTATTACTAACTAAGTAATTCACAGAAATGCATAAACAAACACAGTACATATGGTTACAAGAAATGATAGGGGAATGTGCCCTAGTGGGCTAACCGGCATCGCAGCTTGGTGGACAAAAGGGGGAGTCAGGAGAGAAGTCACTACAGAGTGATAATTATAACAATTGAAATGCTAATCCTTTGCACATGAACGCTCACTCATTCGGGAACAATTGCAATCAATATATATATATTTACGCTCAGTGTGTCGTCTTGATCGCTGTTGAAAAGTTTGTTTCTGTTGGAGAGTTTCGTCCTCTCTCTCTCTCTCTCTCTCTCTCTCTTGGTTAGAGGGGATAGTTCAGAGTGACATTCATTCATTTGTTATAGAATGGATGTTTCAGCGGTTGTCGTTCTTCGCGTTCAATGATACCGAATTCCTAGCTGCAGACTAGTAATTAATATCAAAGACTTATTCTGTCTGTATCGATAGTCTAAGAGTTTAACCACGTGGTATGGTTAAAAGATTCAGCAATTGTCTGCAACCTTCGTCCCCTCCTAATGGAGAAAAACATGGTCTGGTGATAATTTCTCAAAGTTGGGTTTATTCGGATTTGCAGAAAAGGGCTGTCCCAGGATGTCTGACCCTAACTGGGCTCAGGGGCGGTCTTCTGATTTAGTTCAAATCCAATTCCCTTTTTGAGTTTTCCTTCATTAAACAGTCCAAAATCACATTGTAAAATTGTGTAAACAGTATCATACTCACGCATTCATATTATACAGCAATTAGATGTAAACCTCATATCTGAGGCTATTATATAAACAGTGTTATGGTAATGTGGCCACACCGTCTACCATGAGCTTCCCCAAGTTGTAACAAACGGACCAGTTTGTAGCTGGATTCTTCACCGATATTTTATACTTTCTCCGGAACATGAAATTTGTTCAGACTTCAAGTTCTGGAAGAAATGCCTTTGTTCTCTGTGAAAATTCACTCTGTCTCTTATACTGTGTGGCCATGAGGCAGGTGTTCTCCTCAGGAATTTACGACCTCTCTCTGACCACAGCCGCCTACTGAAAGGAGGCAGGGGGGGGGGGGGGCAGGGAGAGGGGGATGGGGCTTGCTGAACCCAAAGAGGGCAACGTCATGACAAGACCTATATCTATCCTACCATGACTTTCTGAGGTCTTCGAAAGCCAAGTTAACAAACAGATCACCGAACATTTCGAATCCCACAGTACCTTCTCTGCTATGCAATCTGGTTTCCGAACTGGTCATGGGTGCACCTCAGCCACGCTCAAGGTCCTAAACGATATCATAACCTCCATCGATAAGAAACAATAATGTGCAGCTGTATTCATAGACCTTGCCAAGGCTTTCAACTCTGTCAATCACATCATTTTTATCGGCAGACTCAGCAGCCTTGGTTTCTCAAATGACTGCCTCGCCTGGTTCACCAACAACTTCTCAGGCAGAGTTCAGTGTGTCAAATCGGAGGGCCTGTTGTCCAGACTTCTGGCAGTCTCTATGGGAGTGCCACAGGGTTCAATTCTCGGGCTGACACTTTTCTCTGTATACATCAATGATGTCGCTCTTGCTGCTGGTGATTCTCTGATCCACCGCTACGCAAACGACACCATTCTGTATACTTCTGGCCCTTCTTCGGACACTGTGTTAACTAACCTCCAGACATGCTTCAATGCCATAACACTCTCCTTCCGTGGCCTCCAACTGCTCTGAAATGCAAGTAAAACTAAATGCATGCTCTTCAACCGATCACTACCAGCACCTGCCCGCCCATCCAGCATCACTACTCTGGATGGTTCTGACTTATGTGGACATCTACAAATACCTTTGTGTCTAGTTATACTGTAAACTCTCCTTCCAGACTCACAGTAAGCATCTCCAATGCAAAAATACATCTAGAATCAGCTTCCTATTTTGCAACATAGCATCCTTCACTCATGCTGTCAAACATACCCTAGTAAATCTGACCATCCTCCCGATCCTCGACTTCGGCGATGTCATTTACAAAATAGCCTCCAACCCTCCACTCGGTAAATTGTATGCAGTCTGTCACAGTGCCATCTGTTTTGCCACCAAAGCCCCATATACTACCCACCACTGCGACCTGTATGCTCTCGTTGGCTGGCCCTCACTTCATAGTCGTCACCAAACCCACTGACTCCAGGTCAACTATAAGTCTTTGCTAGGTAAAGCCCTGCCTTATCTCAGCTCACTGGTCACCATAGTAGCACCCACCCGTAGCACGTGCTCCAGCAGGTATATTTCACTGGTCACCCCCAAAGCCAATTCCTCCTTTGGCCGCCTTTCCTTCCAGTTCTCTGCTGCCAATGACTAGAACAAATTGCAAAAACCACTGAAGCTTGAGACTCATATCTCACTCATTAACTTTAAGCACCAGCTGTCAGAGCAGCTCACAGATAACTGCACCTGTACTTAGCCCATCTGTAAATTGCCCATCCAACTACCTCATCCCCATACTGTTATTAGAAATGTTTTGCTCCTTTTGCAGCCCAGTATCTCTACTTGAAACATTCATCTTCTGCACATCTATCACACCAGTTTTTTTATTATTTCACCACCATGGCCTATTTATTGCCTTACTTCCCTCATCTTACTCCATTTTGCACACACTGTATATAGACTTTTTTCCTATTGTGTTATTGACTGTATGCTTGTTAATTCCATGTGTACCTCTTAGTTGTTTGTGTCACACTGCTTTGCTTTATCTTGGCCAGGTCACAGATGCAAATGAGAACTTGTTCTCAACTAGCCAACCTGGTGAAATGAATGTGAATTTGTTTTAATAAACATACCGTTTTTGTATCCTGTTTTCAATTCCTTTTTAAATAAATGTTTTCATATCCAGAATGTATATCCAGTTTGTATATACTGTTTTTATATCCTGTTTTTAAAACCAGTTTTTATATCCAGTTTTAATATACTGTTTTATAAACTGTTTTCATATACTGTCTTTATAATCTGTTTTAATATCCTGTTTTATAAACTGTTTTTATTTCCAGTTTTTAATATCCTGTTTATTTCTAGTTTTTATATCCTGCTTTGATATCAAATTTTTATATCCAGTTTTTGTATCCTGTATTTATATCCTGTTTTTGTATACTGTTTTAATATACTGTTTTTATTTAACTGTTTTTGAATACTGTTTTAATATACTGTTTTAATAAACTGTTTTTATTTAACTGTTTTTGAATACTGTTTTAATATACTGTTTTAATAAACTGTTTTTATTTAACTGTTTTTGAATACTGTTTTAATAAACTGTTTTTGTATACTGTTTTAATAAACTGTTTTTGTATACTGTTTTAATATACTGTTTTAATAAACTGTTTTTGTTTACTGTTTTATAAACTGTTTTAATATACTGTTTTAATAAACTGTTTTTGTTTACTGTTTCATAAACTGTTTTAATATACTGTTTTAATAAACTGTTTTTGAATACTGTTTTAATATACTGTTTTAATAAACTGTTTTTGTTTACTGTTTTATAAACTGTTTTAATATACTGTTTTAATAAACTGTTTTTGTTTACTGTTTCATAAACTGTTTTAATATACTGTTTTAATAAACTGTTTTTGTTTACTGTTTTATAAACTGTTTTAATATACTGTTTTATAAACTGTTTGTGTATACTGTTTTATAAACTGTTTTAATATACTGTTTTATAAACTGTTTTAATATACTGTTTTATAAACTGTTTTTGTTTACTGTTTTAATAAACTGTTTTAATATACTGTTTTATAAACTGTTTTTTTATACTGTTTTAATATACTGTTTTATAAACTGTTTTAATATACTGTTTTATAAACTGTTTTTGTATACTGTTTTAATATACTGTTTTAATATACTGTTTTAATAAACTGTTTTTTTATACTGTTTTAATATACTGTTTTATAAACTGTTTTTGTTTACTGTTTTAATAAACTGTTTTAATATACTGTTTTAATAAACTGTTTTTTTATACTGTTTTAATATACTGTTTTATAAACTGTTTTAATATACTGTTTTAATATACTGTTTTAATATACTGTTTTATAAACTGTTTTAATATACTGTTTTAATATACTGTTTTAATATACTGTTTTATAAACTGTTTTAATATACTGTTTTATAAACTGTTTGTGTATACTGTTTTATAAACTGTTTGTGTATACTGTTTTAATATACTGTTTTAATATACTGTTTTAATATACTGTTTTAATAAACTGTTTTAATATACTGTTTTATAAACTGTTTTATAAAGTGTTTTTTTATACTGTTTTAATATACTGTTTTAATAAACTGTTTTATAAACTGTTTTAATATACTGTTTTATAAACTGTTTTAATATACTGTTTTATAAACTGTTTTAATATACTGTTTTATAAACTGTTTTTGTATACTGTTTTATAAACTGTTTTATAAACTGTTTTAATATACTGTTTTATAAATTGTTTTATAAACTGTTTTAATATACTGTTTTATAAACTGTTTTAATATACTGTTTTATAAACTGTTTTTGTTTACTGTTTCATAAACTGTTTTAATAAACTGTTTTATAAACTGTTTTTGTTTACTGTTTCATAAACTGTTTTAATAAACTGTTTTATAAACTGTTTTTGTTTACTGTTTCATAAACTGTTTTAATAAACTGTTTTATAAACTGTTTTTGTTTACTGTTTTATAAACTGTTTTAATATACTGTTTTATAAACTGTTTTTGTTTACTGTTTTATAAACTGTTTTAATAAACTTTTTTATAAACTGTTTTTGTTTACTGTTTTATAAACTGTTTTATAGACTGTTTTTGTTTACTGTTTTATAAACTGTTTTAATAAACTGTTTTATAAACTGTTTTAATATACTGTTTTATAAACTGTTTTTGTTTACTGTTTTATAAACTGTTTTAATAAACTTTTTTATAAACTGTTTTTGTTTACTGTTTTATAAACTGTTTTATAGACTGTTTTTGTTTACTGTTTTATAAACTGTTTTAATAAACTTTTTTATAAACTGTTTTTGTTTACTGTTTTATAAACTGTTTTAATAAACTGTTTTATAAACTGTTTTTGTTTACTGTTTTAATATACTGTTTTATAAACTGTTTTATAAACTGTTTTAATATACTGTTTTAATATACTGTTTTATAAACTGTTTTTGTTTACTGTTTTATAAACTGTTTTATAAACTGTTTTAATATACTGTTTTAATATACTGTTTTATAAACTGTTTTTGTTTACTGTTTTATAAACTGTTTTATAGACTGTTTTTGTTTACTGTTTTATAAACTGTTTTAATAAACTGTTTTATAAACTGTTTTTGTTTACTGTTTTATAAACTGTTTTATAAACTGTTTTAATATACTGTTTTAATATACTGTTTTATAAACTGTTTTTGTTTACTGTTTTATAAACTGTTTTATAGACTGTTTTTGTTTACTGTTTTATAAACTGTTTTAATAAACTGTTTTATAAACTGTTTTTGTTTACTGTTTTAATAAACTGTTTTAATAAACTGTTTTAATATACTGTTTTATAAACTGTTTTATAAACTGTTTTATAAACTGTTTTAATAAACTGTTTTATAAACTGTTTTTGTATACTGTTTTAATATACTGTTTTATAAACTGTTTTATAGACTGTTTTTGTTTACTGTTTTATAAACTGTTTTAATAAACTGTTTTATAAACTGTTTTAATATACTGTTTTAATATACTGTTTTATAAACTGTTTTTGTATACTGTTTTAATATACTGTTTTATAAACTGTTTTAATATACTGTTTTATAAACTGTTTTTGTTTACTGTTTTATAAACTGTTTTAATATACTGTTTTATAAACTGTTTTAATATACTGTTTTATAAACTGTTTTTGTTTACTGTTTTATAAACTGTTTTAATAAACTTTTTTATAAACTGTTTTTGTTTACTGTTTTATAAACTGTTTTATAGACTGTTTTTGTTTACTGTTTTATAAACTGTTTTAATATACTGTTTTATAAACTGTTTTAATATACTGTTTTATAAACTGTTTTTGTTTACTGTTTTATAAACTGTTTTAATATACTGTTTTATAAACTGTTTTAATATACTGTTTTATAAACTGTTTTTGTATACTGGTTTATCTCCTGTTTTTTCCAGATGTTATATCCTGTTATTATAACCAGTTTTATATTATGTTTATATATCTAGTATGCCAAGAGTGTTCTAAGCTGTCATCAAGGCAAAGGGTCATCACTTTGAAGAATCTAAAATCTAAAATATATTTTGATTTGTTTAATATTTTTTGGTTACTCCATATGTGTTCTTTCATAGTTTTGATGTCTTCACTATTATCCTACAATGTAGAAAATAGTTGAAATAAAGGAAAACCTTTAAATGAGTAGGTGTGTGCAAACTTTTGGCCGGTACTGTACATTATCAAATACAAATCTTAGGATCAACTATTAAAGACTACTAGAACCCATTGGAATCTCCAATTACATTGAATGAACTACAGGACAAAATACAAACCCTCCAACCCAAAAAGACCTGTGGTGTTGATGGTATCATAAATTAAATGATAAACTATACAGAACATGAATTCCAATCGGCAATACTTAAATTCGTTCACATTCCCTTCACTCTGGCATCTTCCCCAATATTTAGAACCAAGGACTGATCACCACAATCCACAAAAGTAGAGACGAATTTGACCCCAATAACTACCGTGGAATATGTGTCAACAGCAAACTTGGGAAAATCCTCAGCATGATCATTAACAGCAGACTTGTACATTTCCTCAGTAAAATCAATGTACTGAGCGAATGTCAAAATAGATTTTTACCAGATTATTGTACGACAGACCACTTATTCACCCTGCACACCCTAATGGACAAACAAACAAGTCTTCTCATACTTTGTTGATTTCCAAAAAACCTTTGACTCAATTTGGCATGAGGGTCTGCTATACAAATTGATAGAAAGTGGTGTTGGGGGAAAAACATACAACATAATACAATCCATGTACACAAACAACAAGTGTGCAGTTAAAATTGGCAAAAAACACACACATTTCATTCCACAGGGCCGTGGGGTAAGACAGGGATGCAGCTTAACAAATTATTCAGGATTGGTGGGTCCCCTGCGGGACAGTTGAACTAACTAAGCTAATGCGGTTAACATGAGGTTGTAAGTAACAAGAACATTTCCCAGGACATATACATATCTGACATGGGCAGGAAGCTTAGATTAATGTTAATCTAACTGCACTGTCGAATTTACAGTAGCTATTACAGTGAAAGAATACTATGCTATTGTTTGAGGAGAGTGTACAGTTTTGAACATGAAACGTTTTTAATAAACAAATTAGGCACATTTTGGCAGTTTTGATATAACATTTTCAACAGAAATCCAATGATTCATTGGATCAGTCTAACAGTTTGCACATACACTGCTGCCATCTTGTGGCCAAATTCTAAATTGTACCTAATACATTATGGCGTGTCTCTTGCATTTCAAATACAATGGTACAAAAAAATACATTTTTGTCTTTGTATTATCTGTTACCATATCTAATGTGGTATATTCTCCTACATTCCTTTCACATTTCCACAAACTTCAAAGTGTTTCCTTTCAAATGGTACTAATAATATGCATATCCTTGCTTCAGGGCCTGAGCTTTTTTTTAAATGGCGCCAGAAGAAATGGCAGCAGCAGTTTTAAGGGCGCCCAATCAATTGTTTTATTATGGTTTTTTTCTCACGTTATTTGTAACTTATTTTGTACATAATGTTTCTGCAACCGTATCTTATGGCAGAAAAGATAATCTGGATATCAGGACAGCGATCACTCACCTCGGATTAGGCTAAGATTTTTTTCTACAGCAAGGACAACGCACAAGACATTCTCCAAAAACCCCACAGGGCCGACATCCCAGTTATTTGCAAGAGGAAGCGATGCAGGTACAGATGACAAAGAGCCGGATGCCTGGTCAGGACCCGGAGAAGGCGAGTGGGAAGCTGCCGTTACCGTCAATAATACTCGCCAAAGTGCAATCGTAAATTAGATGAGGTCCGATCACGAATATCCTACCAACGGGACATCAAAAACTGTAATATCCTATGTTTCACGGAATCATGGCTGAATGACGACATGGATATTCAGCTACCTGGATACACGCTGCACCGACAAGATAGCACATTACACTCCGATAAGACAATGGGGGTTGGTCTGTGCATATTTGTAAACAACAGCTGGTGCACAAAATCTAAGGAAGTCTCTAGATTTTGCTCGCCTTAAGTAGAGTATATTGTGATAAATTGCAGGCCACACTACTTGCCTAGAGAGTTTTCAGCCATACTTTTCGTGGCTGCTTATTTACCACCACAGACAGATGCTGGCACTAAGACAGCACTCAGTCAGCTGTATAAGGAAATAAGCAAACAGGAAACCACTCACCCAGAGGCGACGCTCCTAGTGGCCGGAGACTTTAATGCAGGGAAACTTAAATCAGTTCTACCAAATCTCTATCAACATGTTAAATGTGCAACCAGACGGAAAAAAATTCTAGATCACATGCACTCCACACACAAAGACACGTACAAAGCTCTCCCTTGCCCTCCATTTGGCAAATCCGACAACAACTATATCCTCCTGATTCCTGCTTACAAGCAATAATTAAAGCATGAAGCACCAGTGACTCGGTCTATAAAAAAGTGGTCAGATGAAGCAAATGCTAAACTACAGGACTGTTTTGCTATCACAGACTGGAACATGTTCCGGGAGTCATCCGATGGCATTGGGGAGTACACCACATCAGTCACTGGCTTTATCAACAAGTGCATAGAGGACGTCGTCCCCACAGTGACTGTACGTAATTACCCCCCTAACCAAAAGTCATGGATTACAGGCAACATTTGCACTAAGCTAAAGGGTAGAGCTGCCGCTTTCAAGGTGCGGGACTCTAACCCGGAAGCTTATAAGAAATCCTATGCCCTGCGACCATCAAACAGGCAAAGCGTCAATACAGGGTTAAGATACTACACCAGCTCCGACGCTCATCTTATGTGGCAGGGCTTGTAAACTATTACAGAGCTGCCCAGCTGCCCAAAGCTGCCCAGTGACACAAGCCTACTAGATGAGCTAAATCACTTCTATGCTCGCTTCGAGGCAAGCAACACTGAGGCATGCATGACAGCATTAGATGTTCTGGACGACTGTTTGATCACGCTCTCCGTAGCCAACGTGAGCAAGACCTTTAAACAGGCCAACATACACAAGGCTGCGGGGCCAGACGGATTACCAGGACGTGTGCTCCAGGCATGTGCTGACCAACTGGCAGGTGACTTCACTGACATTTTCAACATTTCCCTGATTGAGTCTGTAATACCAACATGTTTCAAGCAGACCACCATAGTCCCTGTGCCTAAGAACTCAAAGGCAACCTGCCTAAATGACTACAGACCTGTAGCACTCACGTCCGTAGCCATGAAGTGCTTTGAAAGGTTGGTCATGGCTAACATCAACACCATTATCCCAGAAACCCTAGACCCACTCCAATTTGCCTACCGCCCAAACAGATCCACAGATGATGCAATCTCTATTGCACTCCACACTGCCCTTTCCCACGTGGACAAAAATAACACTTATTTGAGAATGCTATTCATTGACTACAGCTCAGCGTTCAACAACATAGTGCCCTCAAAACTCATCAATAAGCTAAGGACCCTGGGACTAAACACATCCCTCTGCAACTGAATCCTGGACTTCCTGACGGGCCACCCCCAGGTGGTGAGGGTAGGTAGCAACACATCTGCCATGCTGATCCTCAACACTGGAGTTCCCCAGGGGTGCATGCATCAGTCCCCTCCTGTACAACCTGTTCACCCACAACTGCATGGCCAGACACGACTCCAACACCATCATTAAGTTTGCAGACAACACAACAGTGGTAGGCCTGATCACAGACAATGACGAGACAGCCTATAGGGAGGAGGTCAGAGACCTGACCGGGTGGTGCCCGAATAACAACCTATCCTTCAACGTAACCTAGACTAAGGAGATGACTACAGGAAAAGGAGGACTGAGCACCACCCCATTCTCATCGACGGGGCTGTAGTGGAGCAAGTTGAAAGCTTCAAGTTCCTTGGTGTCCACATTAACAACAGACTAGAATGTTCCAAACACACCTAGACAGTCGTGAAGAGGGCATGACAAAGCCTATTGCCTACTGGTTGCATCACTGCCTGGTACAGCAATTGCTCGGTCTCTGACCGCAAGGCACTACAGAGGGTAGTGGTTACGGCCCAGTACATTACTGGGGCTAAGCACCAGGCAGTGTCAGAGGAAGGCCATAAAACTTGTCAAAGACCCCAGCCACCCTAGTCATAGACTGTTCTCTCTACTACCGCATGGCAAGGGATACCGGAGTGCCAAGTCTAGACAAAAAGGCATTTCAACAGTTTTTACCCCAAAGCCATAAGACTACTGAACAGGTAATCAAATGGCTACCTAGACTATTTGCGTTGTCTGCCCCCCCAAAGCCTCTTTTTATGCTGCTGCTACTCTCTGTTTATCTTATATGCATAGCCACTTTAACTATACATTCATGTACATACAGTACTACCTCAATTGGGCCGACAAACCAGTGCTCCCCCACATTGGCTAACCGGGCTATCTGCATTGTGTCCCGCCACCCACCAAAAACATACAACATAATAAAATCCATGTACTCTGTTCATCATATATGCACAGTCACTTTAACCATATCTACATGTACATACTACCTCAATCAGCCTGACTAACCAGTGTCTGTATGTAGCCTCGCTACTGTATATAGCCTCGCTACTGTATATAGCCTCTCTACTGTATGTAGCCTCGCTACTGTATATAGCCTCTCTACTGTATATAGCCTCTACTGTATATAGCCTCGCTACTGTATATAGCCTCTCTACTGTATATAGCCTCGCTACTGTATATAGCCTCTCTACTGTATGTAGCCTCGCTACTGTATATAGCCTCTCTACTGTATATAGCCTCGCTACTGTATATAGCCTCTCTACTGTATGTAGCCTCGCTACTGTATATAGCATCTCTACTGTATATAACCTCGCTACTGTATATAGCCTCTCTACTGTATATAGCCTCTCTACTGTATATAGCCTCTCTACTGTATATATCCTCTCTACTGTATGTAGCCTCGCTACTGTATATAGCCTCTCTACTGTATATAGACTGTCTTTTTACTGTTGTTTTATTTATTTACTTACCTATTGTTCACCTAATACCTTTTTTGCACTACTGGTTAGAGGCTGTAGGTAAGAATTTCAATGTAAGGTCTACACACTTTTATTTGATTTGAGCTACAGGCAGTCAAATTAGGGTATGTAATTTTGGGCGAGAATTGAAAAAAAGGGGCCGATCCTTAAGAGCTTTTAAGCGTCACCCTCTTCAACATATATCAACAAATTGGCGAGGGCACTAGAAAAGACTGCAGCACCCGGCCTCTCCCTACTAGAATCTGAAGTCAAATGTCTACTGATGATCTGGTGCTTCTGTCCCCAACCAAGGAGGGTCTACAGCAGCACCTAGATATTCTGCACAGATTCTGTTAGACCTGGGCCCTGACAGTAAATCTCAGTAAGACCAAAATAATGGTGTTCCAGTTGCCAAGGTCCAGTTGCCATGACCACAAATGAAAATTCCATCTAGACACCGTTGCCCTAGAGCACACGGAAAACTATACATACCTCGGCCTAAACATTAGCGCCACAGGTAACTTCCACAAAGCTGTGAACAATCTGAGAGACAAGGCAAGAAGGGCATTCTATGCCATCAAAAGGAACATAAAATTCGACATACCAATTAGGATCTGGCTAAAAATACTTGAATCAGTTCTGGAACCCACTGCCCTTTATGGTTGTGAGGTCTGGGGTCTGCTCACCAACCAAGATTTCACAAAATTGAGACTCTGCATGCATAATTCTGCAATATGATCCTCTTTGTATGACATAAAACACCAGATAATACATGCAGAGCAGAATTAGGCCGATACCCGCTAACTATCAAAATCCAGAAAAGAGACGTTAAATTCTACAACCATCTAAAAGATAGCGATTCCCAAACCTTCCATAACAAAGCAACCACCTACAGAGAGATGAACCTGGAGAAGAGTCCCCTAAGCAAGCTGGTCCTGGGGTTCTATTCACAAACACAAACAGACCCCACAGAGCCCCAGGACAGCAGCACAATTAGACCCAACCAAATCATGAGAAAACAAAAAGATAATTACTTGACACATTGGAAAGAATTTACAAAAATACTGAGCAAACTAGAACACTTTTTGGCCCTAAACAGAGAGGTCAAAGTGGCAGAATACCTGATCACTGTCACTGACCCAAACTTAAGGAAAGCTTTGACTATGTACAGACTCAGTGAGCATAGCCTTGCTATTGAGAAAGGCCGCCGTAGACAGACCTGGCTCTCAGGAGAAGACAGGCTATTTACACACTGCCCACAAAATGAGGTGGAAACTGAGCTGCACTTCCTAACCTCCTGACAAATGTATGACCATATTAGAGACATATTTCCCTCAGTTTACACAGATTACAAAGAATCAGAAAACAAATCCAATTTTGATAAACTCCCATATCTATTGGGTGAAATATCACATCAAAGCAGCAAGATTTGCGACCTGTTGCCACAAGAAAAGGGCAACCAGTGAAGAACAAACACCATTGTAAATACAACCCATATTTATGTTTATTTATTTTCCCTTGTGTACTTTAACTATTTGCACATCGTTACAACACTGTATGTATAAATAATATGACATTAGAAATGTCTCTATTCCTTTTTTACTGGTTATTTCACTTTTGTTTATCCATTTCACTTGCTTTGGCAATGTAAACATATGTTTCCCATGCCAACAAAGCCCTTTGAATTGTATTGAATTGAATTGAGAGAGAGAGAGAGAGAGAGACATAGGGAGAGACAGAGACAGTGAGACAGAGAGAGACAGAGAGACAAGGGGAGAGAGGCAGACACAGTGAGAGACACAGAGACAGAGACAGAGACAGAGAAAGAGAGAGAGAGAGGCCCTTGTGCTAGATTAATGCTCTTTTTCCTTTTCTGTTTCTCCTTGTCCCACTCTCCTCTCCTCTCCTCTCCTCTCCTCTCCTCTCCTCTCTCCTTCTTCTCTCCCTCCTCTCTCCTTGTTCTCTCCCCTCTCCTCCCCCTCTCCTTCTCATCTCCTGTTATTCTCCTCTCCTTCTCTTTCTCCTTGCCCTCTCCTCTCCTCTCCTCTCCTCTCCTCTCCTCTCCTCTCCTCTCTCCTTCTTCTCTCCTTCTTCTCTCCTTGTTCTCTCCCCTCTCCTCCCCCTCTCCTTCTCATCTCCTGTTATTCTCCTCTCCTTCTCTTTCTCCTTGCCCTCTCCTCTCCTCTCCTCTCCTCTCCTCTCCTCTCCTCTCCTCTCCTCTCCTCTCCTCTCTCCTTCTTCTCTCCCCCCCTCTCTCCTTGTTCTCTCCCCTCTCCTCCCCCTCTCCTTCTCATCTCCTGTTATTCTCCTCTCCTTCTCTTTCTCCTCTCCTCTCCTCTCCTCTCCTCTCCTCTCCTCTCCTCTCCTCTCCTCTCCTCTCCTCTCCTTCACCACTCCCTCTCCTCTCCTTCCCCTCTCACCTCTCCTTCTCCCCTCCCATCCCCTCTCCTTCTCCCATCCCCTCTCCTTCTCCTCTCCTCCTCTCCATTCTACTCCATCTGCTTTCAATTTCCCCGGCATGTATGACAAACAAAAAACACATTCCAAACTACGGTCCCCACTAACCCCAACTCCCCCCCCCCCCTCCAAGCTTTCCCCCCACCCCCGTTTTTCTTTTGGCAGGATGGCTCGTGTCTCACATTTAATCATGATGACTTTGCCAGACAGTGAGACCCAGGCAGAGAGAGAGGGGGAGGGAGGGAGTGAGAGAGAGAGAGGTGGAGCAATGCAAAGTGGGCCTGAATGAAGCAGGCCATTCATAGGGGGAGCAGGCCGCAAGGAACATGATCTGGAGAGGCAGGCTGGCAGGCAAAGAGAGAAAAAGATTGTGACACAGATAGGAAGAAGAGGAAGAAGATGATACAAAATGAAGGTTCTTAAATGGTTCTTCCTCAGCTCTTTAGGAATGTTGGAAAACTGTCATTTTTAAAACTTTTTTTCAGAGGTATTTTTTCAGGGGAATGCATAATTGAGACCAGTGTATGATTCCCAATGGTGCCCTGCGAAACAGCTCAAAACACCAATAAAAGAGCCAAAATAAACTACAAGATACGACAGCTACACCACATCAACACTAATAAACCAGGACAATCAACCCAGACAGTTACAGACCACATCAACACTAATAAACCAGGACAATCAACCCAGACAGTTACAGACCACATCAACACTAATAAACCAGGACAATCAACCCAGACAGTTACAGACCACATCAACACTAATAAACCAGGACAATCAACCCAGACAGTTACAGACCACATCAACACTAATAAACCAGGACAATCAACCCAGACAGTTACAGACCACATCAACACTAATAAACCAGGACAATCAACCCAGACAGTTACAGACCACATCAACACTAATAAACCAGGACAATCAACCCAGACAGTTACAGGCCTCTGTGTATTCTTTCCTCATCAGTGTCTTAAACTGCCATATTGGCACCAGGGATTTAAAACGTTATGAGGTTTGTCCATTATTCAAACATGGGTGGCGTTAAATCTAAAGGCTGATTTACCTAGGTTGGTACCTGAAGAGTTAACCTGGGATTGTGTCGGTCGCCCCATATATTTATGCAGCTTTGGTTGATAAACGTGGCATCTACAGTTCTTTAGAATTACCAAATGTTTCTTTATATGTCTGGAAGCCTGCACGTGTCCCTTTCATACACATAGCACACAGGACATTGGCCAGTGTTAACTAGTGTAGATTCTTACAGTGTAACATTTATAGTGTTGGTTCAGGAGTTAAATCAACACTGTAAAGTGATGTAAAAGCACCCCAGTGTTGGTGTTAATAACCAGGAATTCTGCCTCCAACGTAATTTTGGACAATTTGATAGTACATCCAACCGGCCTCACAGATATATACCAGACGATCCCGTAGGTGAAGAAGCCGGATGGGGAGGTCCTGAGCTGGTGTGGTTACATGCTGATTTTTAAAATGGTTTGTTTCAATATTTCTGATGCTATCTACATAGATGTATGCAAAGGAGATGTGTCACGCTACATGAGGCAAATGTTGGTCACAAAAGTTACTGACTGGTTTTCTGATCCACGCCCCTACCTTAAGGTATCTGTGACCAACAGATGCATCTCTGTATACACAGTCATGTAAAATCCATAGATTTTGGGCCTAATTCATTTATTTCAATTGACTGATTTCCTTATATGAACAGTAACTCAGTAAACTCATTTAAAATGTTGCATGTTGTGTTTATATACGTTTTCAGTGTAGTAAGGAACTGCTCATACCTGGTTGTCTAGTTCTAGGCCCTCCACAGAGTGACACCCCCTGTCCAATGGCATCGCTCTCTTATTTGGTTCCAACTTGCACATTTATTTTTAGGAGTGTACGTACTGGCAGTTCTACTCTCTCCAAGAGGGTCGTTACCACTGTAGCCAAAGATGTGTACAGTTCAGTCCATAGTATCAAGCCATGTTTGAAGGAAGAAAAACAGTATATGGAAAAGTCTGTGGGCTATTAGGACCGCAGCCCTCCTGGCAAGACAACAGATGGACAGAGGACACTGGAGCTAACAGCAACCATCCTCCAATGGAGAGTAAACTGTAGGGCTGTGGGACACCACTTTCCCTTTATAATGCAATACTTAGCAGGCTCTGGTCAAAAGTAGTACACTATACAGGGCCCTGGTCAAAAGTACTACACTATACAGGGCTCTGGTCAAAAGTAGTACACTATATAGGGCCCTGGTCAAAAGTACTACACTATACAGGGCTCTGGTCAAAAGTAGTACACTATATAGGGCCCTGGTCAAAAGTACTACACTATACAGGGCCTTGGTCAAAAGAAGTACACTATACAGGGCCCTGGTCAAAAGTAGTACACTATATAGGGCCCTGATCAAAAGTACTACACTATACAGGGCCCTGGTCAAAAGTAGTACACTATACAGGGCCTTGGTCAAAAGTAGTACACTATACAGGGCCTTGGTCAAAAGTTGTACACTAAACAGGGCCCTGGTCAAAAGTACTACACTATACAGGGCCATAGTCAAAAGTACTACACTATACAGGGCCCTGGTCAAAAGTAGTACACTATACAGGGCCCTAGTCAAAAGTAGTACACTATACAGGGCCTTGGTCAAAAGTAGTACACTATACAGGGCCCTAGTCAAAAGTACTACACTATACAGGGCCCTGGTCAAAAGTAGTACACTATACAGGGCCCTAGTCAAAAGTTGTACACTATACAGGGCCCTGGTCAAAAGTACTACACTATACAGGGCCTTGGTCAAAAGTAGTACACTATACAGGGCCTGGTCAAAAGTAGTACACTATACAGGGCCTTGGTCAAAAGAAGTACACTAAACAGGGCCCTGGTCAAAAGTACTACACTATACAGGGCCATAGTCAAAAGTACTACACTATACAGGGCCCTGGTCAAAAGTAGTACACTATACAGGGTCCTAGTCAAAAGTTGTACACTATACAGGGCCCTGGTCAAAAGTAGTACACTATACAGGGCCTGGTCAAAAGTAGTACACTATACAGGGCCTTGGTCAAAAGAAGTACACTAAACAGGGCCCTGGTCAAAAGTACTACACTATACAGGGCCATAGTCAAAAGTACTACACTATACAGGGCCCTGGTCAAAAGTAGTACACTATACAGGGTCCTAGTCAAAAGTTGTACACTATACAGGGCCCTGGTCAAAAGTACTACACTATACAGGGCCATAGTCAAAAGTACTACACTATACAGGGCCCTGGTCAAAAGTAGTACACTATACAGGGCCTTGGTCAAAAGAAGTACACTAAACAGGGCCCTGGTCAAAAGTACTACACTATACAGGGCCATAGTCAAAAGTACTACACTATACAGGGCCCTGGTCAAAAGTAGTACACTATACAGGGCCCTAGTCAAAAGTTGTACACTATACAGGGCCCTGGTCAAAAGTAGTACACTATACAGGGCCTTGGTCAAAAGTAGTACACTATACAGGGCCCTGGTCAAAAGTAGTACACTATACAGGGCCTTGGTCAAAAGTAGTACACTATACAGGGCCTGGTCAAAAGTAGTACACTATACAGGGCCCTGGTCAAAAGTAGTACACTACACAGGGCCCTGGTCAAAAGTAGTACACTATACAGGGCCTTGGTCAAAAGTAGTACACTATACAGGGCCTTGGTTAAAAGTAATACACTATACAGGGCCTTGGTCAAAAGAAGTACACTATTCATGGCCTTGGTCAAAAATAGTACACTATACAGGGCTCTGGTCAAAAGTAGTACACTATACAGGGCCTGGTCAAAAGTACTACACTATTCAGGGCCTTGGTCAAAAGTAGTACACTATACAGGGCCCTGGTCAAAAGTACTACAGGGAATATGATGTAATACAGTTGCCTGAAATTAATAGTTTACAGGCCACATCAGGCCTTCAATTCACAGTATGCTGGCTTGCAAAGTGATGTGGTATTTGTATTCACCCATAACCTACATTCAGAATGACTGACAGGGTTGGTACCCATAAGGTACACATGAAGGTTCCATAAGGTACACATGAAGGTTCCATGAGGTACACATGAAGGTTCCATACGGTAAACATGAAGGTTCCATAAGGTACACATGAAGGTTCCATAAGGTACACATGAAGGTTCCATAAGGTACACATGAAGGTTCCAAAAGGTACACATGAAGGTTCCATAAGGTAACATAAGGTACACACGGAGGTTCCATAATGTTCCTTAAGGTACACATGCAGGCTCCATAAGGTACACATGAAGGTTCCATAAGGTACACATGAAGGTTCCAAAAGGTACACATGAAGGTTCCATAATGTACACATGAAGGTTCCATAAGGTACACAGGAAGGTTCCATAAGGTAAACATGAAGGTTACCATAAGGTACACAGGAAGGTTACCATAGGGTACACATGAAGGTAACCATAAGGTACACATGAAGGTTCCATAAGGTACAAATTAATGTTACCATAAGGTACACATGAAGGTTCCATAAGGTACCATAAGGTACACACGGAGGTTCCATAATGTTCCTTAAGGTACACATACAGGCTCCATAAGGTACACATGAAGGTTCCATATGGTACACATGAAGGTAACATAAGGTACACATTAAGGATCCATAAGGTACACATGAAGGTTCCATAAGGTTCCATAAGGTACACATGAAGGTTCCATAATGTACACATGAAGGTTCCATGAGGTACACATGAAGGTTAGCACAAGGTACACATGAATGTTCCATAAGGTACACATTAAGGTTCCATAAGGTACACATGAATGTTCCGTAAGGTACACATGAAGGTACCATAAGGTACACATAATGTACCCATAAGGAACACATTAAGGTTCCATAAGGTACATATGGAGGTTCCATAAGGTACACATGAAGGTTCCATAAGGTACACATTAAGGTTCCATAAGGTACCATAAGGTTCCATAAGGTACACATTAAGGTTCCATAAGGTACACAATGAAGGTTACCATAAGGTACACATGAACGTAACATAAGGTACACATGAAGGTTCCATAAGGTACACACGGAGGCTCCATAATGTTCCTTAAAGTACACATGCAGGCTCCATAAGGTATACATGAAGGTTCCATAAGGTTCCATAAGGTATACATGAAGGTTACTATAAGGTACCTTAAGGTCCCATAAGGTACACATGAAGGTTCCATAAGGTACACATTAAGGTTCCATAAGGTACACATGAAGGTTCCATAAGGTACACATGAAGGTACCATAAGGTACACATGAATGTTCCATAAGGTACACATAATGTACCCATAAGGAACACATTAAGGTTCCATAAGGTACACATGAAGGTTCCATGAGGTACACATGGAGGTTCCATAAGGTACACATTAAGGTACCATAAGGTTCCATAAGGTACACATTAAGGTTCCATAAGGTACACAATGAAGGTTACCATAAGGTACACATGAAGGTTCCATAAGGTACACATGGAGGTTACCATAAGGTACACATGAAGGTTCCATAAGGTACCATAATGTTCCATAAGGTACACATGAAGGTTACCATAAGATACACATGAAGGTTACCATAAAGTACACATGAAGGTTCCATAAAGTACCGTAATGTTCCATAAGGTACACATGAATGTTACCATAAGGTACACATTAAGGTTCCATAAGGTACACATGAAGGTTCCATAAGGTACACATGGAGGTTATAATCAGGTACACATGAAGGTTCCGTAAGATACACATGAAGGTTCCATAAGGTACACATAATGTGCCCATAAGGTACAAATGAAGGTTCCATAAGGTAGACATGAAGGTACCATAAGGTACACATGAAGGTTCCATAAGGTAGACATGAAGGTTCCATCAGGTACACATGAAGGTACCATAAGGCACACATGAAGGTTCCATCAGGTACACATGAAGGTACCATAAGGTACACATGAAAGTTCCATAAGGTACACATGAAGGTTCCATGAGGTACACATGAAGGTTACCATAAGGTGTCATAAGGTTCCATTGGGTACCATAATGTTCCATAAGGTACACATGAAGGTTCCATAATATACACATGAAGGTTCCATGAGGTACACATGAAGGTTCCATAAGGTACACATGAAGATTCCCATAAGGTACACATGAAAGTTCCATGAGGTACACATAAAGGTTCCATAAGGTACCATACGGTTCCATAAGGTACCAATGAAGGTTACCATAAGGTACCATAAGGTTCCATAAGGGACACATGAAGGTTCCATAAGGTACACATGAAGGTTCCATCAGGTACACATGAAGGTACCATCAGGTACACATGAAGGTTCCATCAGGTACACATGAAGGTTCCATCAGGTACACATGAAGGTACCATAATGAACCCCTGAAGGTACCATAAGGTACACATGAAGGTTACCATAAGGTACACATGAAAGTTCCATAAGGTACACATGAAGGTTCCATAAGGTACAAATGAAGGTTACCATAAGGTATCATAAGGTTCCATTAGGTACCATAATGTTCCATAAGGTACACATGAAGGTTCCATAAGGTACACATGAAGGTTCCATAAGGTACACATGGAGGTTATAATCAGGTACACATGAAGGTTCCGTAAGATACACATGAAGGTTCCATAAGGTACACATAATGTGCCCATAAGGTACAAATGAAGGTTCCATAAGGTAGACATGAAGGTACAATACGGTACACATGAAGGTTCCATAAGGTAGACATGAAGGTTCCATCAGGTACACATGAAGGTTCCATCAGGTACACATGAAGGTACCATAAGGTACACCTGAAGGTACCATAAGGTACACATGAAGGTTACCATAAGGTACACATGAAAGTTCCATAAGGTACACATGAAGGTTCCATAAGGTACACATGAAGGTTCCTTAAATAAGGTACACATGAAGGTTCCATAAGGTACACATGAAGGTTACCATAAGGTACCATAAGGTACACCTGAAGGTTACCATAAGGTACACATGAAAGTTCCATAAGGTACACATGAAGGTTCCATAAGGTACACATGAATGTTCCATGAGGTACACATAAAGGTTCCATAAGGTACCATACGGTTCCATAAGGTACACATTAAGGTTCCATAAGTTACACATGAAGGTTCCTTAAATAAGGTACACATGAAGGTTCCATAAGGTACACATGAAGGTTACCATAAGGTACCATAAGGTACACCTGAAGGTTACCATAAGGTACACATGAAAGTTCCATAAGGTACACATGAAGATTCCATAAGGTACACATGAAGGTTCCCATAAGGTACACATGCAAGTTCCATGCGGTACACATGAAGGTTCCATAAGGTACACATGAAGGTTCCATAAGGTACACATGAAGGTTCCATGAGGTACAAATAAAGGTTCCATAAGGTACCATACGGTTCCATAAGGTACCAATGAAGGTTACCATAAGGTACCATAAGGTACCATAATGTTCCATAAGGTACACATGAAGGTTCCATAAGGTACACATGAAGGTTCCATAAGGTACACATGAAGGTTCCATCAGGTACACATGAAGGTTCCATCAGGTACACATGAAGGTACCATCAGGTACACATGAAGATACCATAAGGTACACATGAAGGTACCATAAGGTACACATGAAGGTTACCATAAGGTACACATGAAGGTTACCATAAGGTACACATGAAGGTTACCATAAGGTATCATAAGGTTCCATTAGGTACCATAATGTTCCATAAGGTACACATGAAGGTTCCATAAGGTACACATGGAGGTTCCATAAGGCACACATGAAGGTTCCATAAGGTACACATGAAGGTTCCCATGAGGTACACTTGAAGGTTACCATAAGGTACACGTGAAGGTTACCATAAGGTACACATGGAGTTTCCCATAATTTACATGTGAAGGTTACCATAAGGTACACATGAAGGTTACCATAAGGTACACATGAAGGTTCCATAAGGTACACATGAAGGTTCCATAAGGTACACATGAAGGTTCCATAAGGTACACATGAAGGTTCCCATAAGGTACACATGAAGGTTCCATAAGGTACACATGAAGGTTCCATAAGGTACACATGAAGGTTCCATAAGGTACACATGAAGGTTCCATAAAGTACACATGAAGGTTCCCATAAGGTACACATGAAGGTTCCATAAGGTACACATGAAGGTTCCATAAGTTACCATCATGTTCCATAAGGTACACATAAGCATTATTTTCTGGTGAAAAAAAAACACAAATGTGAGAAATGTGTGTGTAACAGGGTTATATTGGTGATTCCCCTTGCCACTTTATTGTTAAGCCAATGGGTTTTTGGTTTGAGTTTGTTTTGCCTTCACCTACTCAACATGGCATCTTATTGGCTGGTTTGCGTAGCTTGCTTACGAGGGGGGATGTTCCAGTTAGAATCGTCCCAGTGAACAAGCACCAAACCAGCGGTAAGTTGTTGGTTGCAAAGAACTGTACATCAAAAGTGATTTTTATACTCTCAAGTGATAATTTAAATGTACAATTTATATCAAATTGTTTGTAAATGTTATTCGATAAGATGCAGCGGTTTTTGGAGAATATTTGTTGTGCATTTTGTTGTAGAGAATTCCCGCCAGTATTAGCTAGCAACTTACTGTGTCTGGTGGGGGGGTTCATATATTTTGTACAGTGTGTGAGTGCAGAGTTGGATGGTGAGACGTGCATTGCATGACGTGCAATTTTGTGCCGTTCCTAACAGGTACATTGTTAAATATATTATATTGTATATTGTAATTGTATTATTTTGGTAACTACCCCAGTGAACAAGCACCAAACCAGCGTGCGTGAGTGCAGCGTTGGATGGTGAGACGTGCATTGCATGACGTGCAATTTTGTGTCGTTCTTATCAGAATAAAGCTACATGACTGGTGCTACATGTTGGAGTTCCGTGTCGATGACTGATTGTACACAACGCAAGACGAGTACTGTTACATGTGGATATAGCGAATATATCCAAGCTGGTTGATTGTCTGAAAGCTTGGTTCACACTGTTCCTGTTCATGAGTCATCAGTGACGGTGATACCATGTCATTGCTCACTCCCACACAACACAGCAGTTCTGTGACGGAGCTGTGTGGCAGGAGAAGGTAGGCCACTATTAACAGACTGTGTGTGGGAGCCACAATGTTCAACCATACCAACTACAGTGGGAATAAATAGGATGTGAACCCTTTCGAATTACCTGGATTTCTGATCTTCATCTAAGTCACAACTATAGACAAACACAGTCTGCATGAACTAATAACACACAAACAATTATAATTTTTTATGTCTTTATTGAACACACCGTGTAAACATTCACAGTGCAGGTTGGAAAAAGTATGTCAACCCTTGGATTTAATAACTGGCTGACCCTCCTTTGGCAGCAATAACCTCAACCAAACTTTTTCTGTAGTTGCGGATCAGACCTGCACAACGGTCAGGAGGAATTCTGGACCCTTCCTCTTTACAGAACTGTTTCAGTACCACAATATTCTTGGGATGCCTGGTTTTGAACCGTTCTCTTGAGGTCATGCCACAGTATCTTAATCGGGTTGAGGTTAGGACTGACAGGGCCACTCCAGAAGGCATATTTTCTTCTGTCTTTTGGGTTGTTGTCCTGTTGCATCACCTAACTTCTGTTGAGCTTCAATTGGTGGACAGATAGCCTTACATTCTCATGCAAAATGTCTTGATAAACTTGGGAATTCATTTTTCCGTCGATGATAGCAAGCTGTCCAGGCAGCAAAGCAGCCCCAAACCATGATGCTTCCTCCACCATACTTTACAGTTGGGATAAGATTTTGATATTGGTGTGCTGTGCCTTTTTTCTACACACATAGTGTTGTGTTGTGTGTTCCTTCCAAACAACAAAACTTTAGTTTAATCTGTCCAGGTGCTCTTTTGCAAACTTCAGACGTGCAGCAATTTTTGGGGGAACAGCAGTGACTTCTACCATGGTGTCCTCACATGAACACCATTCTTGTTTAGTGTTTTACGTATTGTAGACTCGTCCACTATAACATGTCCACAATAACAGACAGTGTGGAAGCCATGTCCACTATAGAAGACAGTGTGGGAGCCATGTCCACTATAGCAAACAGTGTGGGATCCATGCCCACTATAGCAGACAGTGTGGAAGCCATGTCCACTATAGAAGACAGTGTGGGAGCCATGTCCACAATAACAGACAGTATGGGTGACATGTCCACTATAGCAGACAGTATGGGAGCCATGTCCACTATAGCAGACAGTATGGGAGCCATGTCCACTATAGCAGACAGTATGGGAGCCATGTCCACTATAGCAGACAGTGTGGGAGCCATGTCCACTATAGCAGACAGTATGGGAGCCATGTCCACTATAACAGACAGTGTGGGAGCCATGTCCACAATAACAGGCAGTATGGGAGCCATGTCCACTATAGCAGACAGTATGGGAGCCATGTCCACTATAGTAGACAGTATGGGAGCCATGTCCACTATAGCAGACAGTATGGGAGCCATGTCCACTATACCAGACAGTGTGGGAGCCATGCCCACTATAGCAAACAGTGTGGGAGCCATGTCCACTATAACAGACAGTATGGGAGCCATGTCCACTATAGCAGACAGTATGGGAGCCATGTCCACTATAGCAGACAGTATGGGAGCCATGTCCACTATAACAGACAGTGTGGGAGCCATGTCCACTATAGCAGACAGTGTGGGAGCCATGTCCACTATAACAGACAGTATGGGAGCCATGTCCACTATAGCAGACAGTATGGGAGCCATGTCCACTATAGCAGACAGTATGGGAGCCATGTCTACTATAGCAGACTGTATGGGAGCCATGTCCACTATAGCAGACAGTATGGGAGCCATGTCCACTATAACAGACAGTGTGGGAGCCATGTCCACTATAACAGACAGTGTGGGAGCCATGTCCACTATAACAGACAGTGTGGGAGCCATGTCCACTATAACAGACAGTGTGGGAGCCATGTCCACCATAACAGACAGTGCAAATCATTTGAAATGCAATATATTAAGCAAACCAGAAGGCACAACTTGTATTTAAAAAGTAAATGCTTTCAAAAATAGAAATAGTAAAGTAAAGTACAGATACCTGCTAGCCTGATTTGTTGACGGAAGAAAACTAGCTAACGAAGCTGACAGATTTGGTTAGTTAACAAAGATATCAGGTTTGGCTAGCAAACGAACACGTCAGATTTGGTTAGTTAACGAAGATGTCAGATTTGGCTAGCTAACGAAGCTGTCAGATTTGGCTAGCTAACGAAGATATCAGGTTTGGCTAGCTAACAAAGATATCAGATTTGGCTAGCTAACGAAGCTATCAGATTTGGTTAGTTAACGAAGCTGTCAGATTTGGCTAGCTAACGAAGATATCAGGTTTGGCTAGCTAACAACGATATCAGTTTTGGCTAGCTAACGAACATGTCAGATTTGGCTAGCTAACGAAGCTGTCAGATTTGGTTAGTTAACGAAGATGTCAGATTTGGCTAGCTAACGAAGCTGTCAGATTTGGCTAGCTAACGAAGATATCAGGTTTGGCTAGCTAACGAAGATATCAGGTTTGGCTAGCTAACAACGATATCAGGTTTGGCTAGCTAACGAACATGTCAGATTTGGCTAGCTAACGAAGCTGTCAGATTTGGCTAGCTAACGAAGCTGTCAGATTTGGCTAGCTAACGAAGCTGTCAGATTTCTCTATGGACGTACATTACCATCTCTCCCACACACTGTCCCAAATGGCACCCTGCTCCATTTAAAGTGAAACACTTCTGACCAGGGCCCATAGGTAATAGGGCGCCATTTGAGACAAAGACACTTGGTCATCTCTCCTTTTCAGACTTTGTCTTGAAAACCATGGAATTATAGGCTATCTAGCACTAACATATGGCCAGAACCTTAATGTCCACAGATGGAAGACACAACTCCAAACAATGCAACATTCTCTTTGTTTATCCTGAGCGTTCCGGACTGGGGAACATATGCAAGCATTGACTGACAACCCTAAGCAAATGAGGACTTACAAAGTGCTCTGCTCCTTCTCTGGTTCCCTCAGTAACACGTGAAAGTGAATGTGAGTCCCAAATGACACCCTATTACCTCAGGGCTCTGGTCAGAAGTATTGCAGTATATAGGAAAAAGTGTGTTATTTGGGATGCATCCTAAATGTGTTCACCAGAGCCAAACCGCAGCCTCTTGTCATCGATCAGCTTCTGTAGAGAGACAAAACGAGGGAATCCAAACTAACAAGATGAATAAAGGTTAAATAAAAACAGGGGAAAAAATGCCACTTACTGTTTTCAACCTCTTTGTTCCAGCCCAGTGAGGTCGATTCATAGATTTCTCCATTCTTAAACTTTTAGATTTGTGTGTATTGTTAGATACTACTGCACCGTTGGAGCTTGGAACACAAGCATTTCGCTACACCCGCAATAACATCTGCTAAATATGTGTATGTGACAAGTAACATTTGATTCCTCAGAGCCTGGTTCCTCTCTAGGTTTATTCCTAGATTCTGGCCTTTCTAGGGAGTTTTTTCTAGCCACCGTGCTTCCACATCTGCATTGCTTGCTGTTTGGGGTTTTAGGCTGGGTTCCTCCAATTTGTGACATCGGCTGATGTAGAAAGGGCTTTATAAAGAAATGTGATTTGATTCCTTCATCTAAAGAATCAACAAAGATCCAATCTGCATTGACATGAGCTCACATTCTCTCTCTCTGTCTCTCTTTCTTTCTCTGTATCTCGATATTCCTGTCTCTGTCTGTCCGTCCGTCAGTCTGTCTGTCTGTCTGTCAGTCTGTCTGTCAGTGAGATGCAGTGGACAGTGCTAATGGTGTTTAACATTATGCAATACAGTGCCTTGCAAAAGCATTCACTCCCCTTGGAATTTTTCCTATTTTGTTGCATTACAACCTGTAATTTAAATGGATTTTTATTTGGATTCCATGTAATGGACATACACAAAATAGTCCAAATTGGTGAATGTGAAAAGTGGTGCATGCATATGTATTCACCCCCTTTGCTATGAAGCCCCTAAATAAGATCTGGTGCAGCCAATTACCTCCAGAAGCCACATAATTAGTTAAATAAAGACCACCTGTGTGCAATCTAATTGTCACATGATCTGTCACATGATGTCAGTATATATACACCTGTTCTGAAAGGCCCCATAGTCTAAGCAAGGGGCACCACCAAGCAAGCTGCATCATGAAGACCAAGGAGCTCTCCCAACAAGTCAGGGACAAAGTTGTGGAGAACTATTGATCAGGGTTGGGTTACAAAAAAATATCAGAAACTTTGAACATCCCATGGAGCACCATTAAATCCATTATTAAAAAATTGAAAGAATATGGCACCACAACAAACCTGCCAAGAGAGGACCGCCCACCAAATCTCACGGACCAGGCATGGAGGGAATTAATCAGAGAGGAAGCAAAGAGACCAACAATAACCCAGATGGAGCTGCAAAGCTCCACAGTGGAGATTGGAGTATCTGTCCATAGGACCACTTTAAGCCTTACACTCCACAGAGCTGGGCTTTACGGAAGAGTGGGCAGAAAAAAATAAGCAAACATGTTTTGTGTTCGCCAAAAGGAATGTGGGAGACTCCCCAAACATATGGAAGAAGGTACTCTGGTCAGATGAGACTAAAATTGAGCTTTTTGGCCATCAGGAAAAATGCTATGTCTGGCGCAAACCCAACACCTCTCATCACCCCAAGAATACCATCCCCACAGTGAAGCATGGTGGTGGCAGCGTCATGGTGTGGGGATGTTTTTCCATCGACAGGGACTGGGAAATTGGTCAGAATTGAAGGAATGATGGATGGCGCTAAATACAGGCAAATTTTTGAGGGAAACCTGTTTCAGTCTTCCAGAGATTTGAGACTGGGACTGAGGTTCACCTTCCAGCAGGACAATGACACTAAGCATGCTGCTAAAGCAACACTCGAGTGGTTTAAGGAGAAACATTTAAATGTCTTAGAGTGGCCTCGTCAAATCCCAGACCTCAATCCAATTGAGAATCTGTGGTATGACTTAAAAATTGCTGTAAACCAGCGGAACCCATTCACCTGAAGGAGCTGGAGCAGTTTTTCCTTGAAAAATTGCCAAAAATCCCAGTGGCTAGATGTGCCAAGCTTATAGAGACATAACCCAAGAGACTTGCAGCTGTAATTGCTGCTAAAGGTGACTCTACAAAGTGTTGACTTGGGGGGGTGAACCGTTATGTACGCTCAAGTTTTCTGTTTTTTGTTTTTGTTTTTATTTCTTGCTTGTTTCACAATAAAACATATTTTGCATCTTCAAAGTGGTAGGCATGTTGTTTAAATCAAATGATACAACCCCCCAAAAAATGCATTTTAATTCCAGGTTGTAAGGCAACAAAATAGAAAAAAATGTGAACACTGAATACTTTCGCAAGCCACTGTACATGTGCTCCAGGTCTTGATGGTAGGCTGATTGGCCCATTCTAATTAACCATAGTATCTCTTCTCTACTCTTTTCCTTGAATGTAAAAAGCTGTGGCAATAAGGGGTATTGGCCATAAATAGGCCCATTAATGGAGAGAAACAGGCCCAATCATGCTTCTCATTAAGAGAGAGAGACAGGCCTAATCATGCTTCTCATTAAGAGAGAGAGACAGGCCTAATCATGCTTCTCATTAAGAGAGAGAGACAGGCCTAATCATGCTTCTCATTAAGAGAGAGAGAGACAGGCCTAATCATGCTTCTCATTAAGAGAGAGAGACAGGCCTAATTATGCTTCTCATTAAGAGAGTGACAGGCCTAATCATGCTTCTCATTAAGAGAGAGAGACAGGCCTAATCATGCTTCTCATTAAGAGAGAGAGACAGGCCTAATCATGCTTCTCATTAAGAGAGAGAGACAGGCCTAATCATGCTTCTCATTAAGAGAGAGAGACAGGCCTAATCATGCTTCTCATTAAGAGAGAGTGTCCAGCTTTGGCTCCCCCTCTTGTCCAGCTCAGGCATTCGGCGTTGCCGGCCTTCTAGCTGCTGCCGAACCTGCTGCTGGAAAACGCCCTTCACTCATCAACCCCTGACTGGTCTCATCATCATTACACACACCTGGTTCCAATCTCCAGTCTATCACTGTATATATACTCCCTCTGTCATTTGTTTTTGTCAGTCATTGTAAATGTTGCTTGTTTTCCTGAGAGGAATCTCTCCTACTATTCCTGAAAAATTTATTATTTAGCATTTTGGGTTTCGACCCACTGCAGTAATATGGCTACAGGTTAATCTGCCTCACCTTAAGCCCATTCATTTGGCCGCCTTTCGTTCCAGTACTCTGCTGCCTGTGACTGGAACGAATTGCAAAAATCGCTGAAGTTGGAGACTTTTATCTCCCTCACCAACTTCAAACATCTGCCATCTGAGCAGCTAACCGATCACTGCAGCTGTACATAGTCCATTGGTAAATAGCCCACCCAATCTACCTACCTCATCCCCATACTGTTTATATTTATTTACTTTTCTGCTCTTTTGCACACTAATATCTCTACCTGTACATGACCATCTGATCATTTATCACTCCAGTGTTCATCTGCTAAATTGTGATTATTCACCTACCTCCTCATGCCTTTTGCACACAATGTATATATAGACTCCCCTTTTTTCTACTGTGTTATTGACTTGTTTATTGTTTACTCCATGTGTAACTCTGTGTTGTCTGTTCACACTGCTATGCTTTATCTTGGCCAGGTCGCAGTTGCAAATGAGAACTTGTTCTCAACTAGCCTACCTGGTTAAATAAAAGTGAAATAAAAATAAATAAAACCAATTCTTGTGGGAAGCTGCTATAGACCACTAAGTGCTAACAGTCAGTATCTAGATAATATGTGTGAAATGCTTGATAATGTATGTGATATCAACAGAGAAGTATATTTTCTGTGTGATTTAAATATTGACTGGCTATCTTCAAGCTGCCCACTCAGGAAAAAACTTCAAACTCTTACCAGTGCCTGCAACCTTGTCAGTCAACCTACGCGGGAAGTTATGAATTATATCATCAACATGTATTGATCACATCTTTACTAACGCTGCAGATATTTGCTTTAAAGCAGTGTCCAAATCCATAGGATGTAGTGATCACAATATAGTAACCATATCTAGGAAAACCAACGTTCCAAAGGCTAGGCCTAATATAGTGTATAAGAGGTCATACAATAAGTTTGTAGTGAATCTTATGTTGATGATAAAGAATATTTGTTGGTCTGTGATGTGTAATGAGGAGCAACCAGACGCTGCACTTGATGCATTTATGAAACTACTTATTCCAGTTACTAATAAGCACCCAATAAGAAAAGGACGGTAAAAACTGTTAAATCCCCTTAGATTGATAAGGAATAGAAAAATTGTATGGTGGAGAGGGATGCGGCAAAAGGAATGGCAATGAAGTCTGGCAGCACAACTGATTGGCAAACGTACTGCAAATTAAGAAATCATGTGACTAAACAAATTAAAAATAAAAATAAACTACACTATGAAACAAAGATAAATTATATAAAGAATGATAGTAAAAAGCTTTGGGGCAACTTAAATGAAATTTTGGGAAAAAAACCAACTCGGCTTGATTCATTGAATCAGATGGCTCATTCACCACAAAGCCCACTGATATTGCAAACTACTTTAATGACTTTTTCATTGGCAAGATAAGCAAACTTAGGGATGACATGCCAGCAACAAACGCTGACACTACACATCCAAGTATATCGGACCAAATTATGAAATACAAGAACTGTACTTTTGAATTCCGTAAAATCAGTGTGGAAGAGGTGAAGAATTATTGTTGTCTATCAACAATGACAAGGCACCGAGGTCTGACAATCTAGATGGAAAATTACTGAGGATAATAGCAGACGATATTGCCAGTCCTATTTGCCAAATCTTCAATTTAAGCCTACTAAGAGAGTGTGTTCCCTCAGGTCTGCAGGGAAGCTAAAGGCATTTCTCTAACCAAGAATATTAAAACACCCTTTACTGGCTCAAATAACTGACCAATCAGCCTGTTACCAACCCTTAGTAAACTTCTGGAAAAATTGTGTTTGACCAGATACAATGCTATTTCACAGTAAACAAATTGACAACAGACTTTCAGCATGCTTATAGGGAAGGACACTCAACAAGCACAGCACTTACACCAATGACTGATGATTGGCTGAGAGAAATTGATGATAAAATTATTGTGGGGGCTGTATTGTTAGACTTCAGTGCAGCTTTTGACATTATCGATCATAGTCTGCTGCTGAAAAAACATATGTGTTATGGCTTTACACCCCCTGCTATAATGTGGATAAAGAGTGACTTGACTAACAGAACACAGAGGGTGTTCTTCAATGGAAGCATATGAAATATAATCCGGTTAGAATCAGGAAATCCCCAGGGTAGCTGTTCAGGCCCCTTCCTTTTTTGAATTTTTACTAACGACATGCCACTGACTTTGAGTAAAGCCAGAGTTTCTATGTATGTGGATGACTCAACACTATACACGTCAGCTATTAAAGTGACTGAAATGACTGCAACACTCAACAAAGAGCTGCAGTTAGTTTCAGAGTGGGTGGCAAGGAATAAGTTAGTCCTAAATATTTCTAAAAATAAAAGCATTGCATTTGGAACAAAACACTCACTAAACCCTAAACCTCAACTAAATCTGTAATAAATAATGTGGAAATTGAGCAAGTTGAGATGACTAAACTGCTTGGAGTAACACTAGATTGTAAACTGTCATGGTCAAAACATATTGATGCAGTAGTAGCTAAGATGGGGAGAAGTCTGTCCATAATTAATCGATGCTCTGCCTTCTTAACAAAACTATCAACAAGGCAGGTCCTACAGGCCCTAGTTTCTACCTTCTTAACAACACTATGAACAAGGCAGGTCCTACAGGCCCTAGTTTTGTCGCACCTTGAATACTGTTCAGTCGTGTGGTCAGATGCCACAAAAAAATACTTAAGAAAATTGCAATTGGCTCAGAACTAGGCAGCACGGCTGGCCCTTGGATGTACACAGAGAGCTAATACTAATAATATGCATGTCAATCTCTCCTGGCTCAAAGTGGAGGAGAGATTGACTTCCTCACTACTTTTATTTATGAGAGGTATTGACATGTTGAATACACCGAGCTGTCTGTCTAAAATACTGGCACACAGCTCAGACACCCATACATACCCCACAAGACATGCCACCAGAGCTCTCTTCACAGTCCCCAAGTCCAGAACAGACTATGGGAGGCACACAGTACTACATAGAGCCATGACTACATGGAACTCTATTCCACAGCAAGTAACTCATGTCAGCAGTAGAATAATATTTTTAAAAACATACAAAGAAACACCTTATGGAACAGGGGGGACTGTGAAGCAACACAAACATGCGCACACACACGCGCGCACACACACACACACACACACACACACACACACACACACACACACACACACACACACACACACACACACACACACACACACACACACACACACACACACACACACACACACACACACACACACACACACACACACACACACTTATTGGATATTTCAAACTTTTTTAACAAATCAAAAACTGAAAAATTGGGCGTGCAAAATTATTCAGCCCCCTTAAGTTAATACTTTGTAGCGCCACCTATTGCTGCGATTACAGCTGTAAGTCGCTTGGGGTATGTCTCTATCAGTTTTGCATATCGAGAGACTGACATTTTTTCCCATTCCTCCTTGCAAAACAGCTCGAGCTCAGTGAGGTTGGATGGAGAGCATTTGTGAACAGCAGTTTTCAGTTCTTTCCACAGATTCTCGATTGGATTCAGGTCTGGACTTTGACTTGGCCATTCTAACACGTGGATATGTTTATTTTTGAACCATTCCATTGTAGATTTTGCTTTATGTTTTGGATCATTGTCTTGTTGGAAGACAAATCTTCGTCCCAGTCTCAGGTCTTTTGCAGACTCCATCAGGTTTTCTTCCAGAATGGTCCTGTATTTGGCTCCATCCATCTTCCCATCAATTTTAACCATCTTCCCTGTCCCTGCTGAAGAAAAGCAGGCCCAAACCATGATGCTGCCACCACCATGTTTGACAGTGGGGATGGTGTGTTCAGGGTGATGAGCTGTGTTGCATTGTTGCCAAAAAGTTCAATTTTGGTTTCATCTGACCAGAGCACCTTCTTCCACATGTTTGGTGTGTCTCCCAGGTGGCTTGTGGCAAACTTTAAACAACACTTTTTATGGATATCTTTAAGAAATGGCTTTCTTCTTGCCACTCTTCCATAAAGGCCAGATTTGTGCAATATACGACTGATTGTTGTCCTATGGACAGAGTCTCCCACCTCAGCTGTAGATCTCTGCAGTTCATCCAGAGTGATCATGGGCCTCTTGGCTGCATCTCTGATCAGTCTTCTCCTTGTATGAGCTGAAAGTTTAGAGGGACGGCCAGGTCTTGGTAGATTTGCAGTGGTCTGATACTCCTTCCATTTCAATATTATCGCTTGCACAGTGCTCCTTGGGATGTTTAAAGCTTGGGAAATCTTTTTGTATCCAAATCCGGCTTTAAACTTCTTCACAGCAGTATCTCGGACCTGCCTGGTGTGTTCCTTGTTCTTCATGATGCTCTCTGCGCTTTTAACGGACCTCTGAGACTATCACAGTGCAGGCGCATTTATACAGAGACTTGATTACACACAGGTGGATTGTATTTATCATCATTAGTCATTTAGGTCAACATTGGATCATTCAGAGATCCTCACTGAACTTCTGGAGAGAGTTTGCTGCACTGAAAGTAAAGGGGCTGAATCATTTTGCACGCCCAATTGTTCAGTTTTTGATTTGTTAAAAAAGTTTGAAATATCCAATAAATGTCGTTCCACTTCATGATTGTGTCCCACTTGTTGTTGATTCTTCACAAAAAAACACAGTTTTATATCTTTATGTTTGAAGCCTGAAATGTGGCAAAAGGTCGCAAAGTTCAAGGGGGCCGAATACTTTCGCAAGGCACTGTACATGGATTTAGTAAAGTAGATATGTGGTAGTGGTGGAGTAGGGGCCTGAGGGCACATAGTGTGTTGTGAAATCTGTGAATGTATTGTAATGTTTTAAAATTGAATAAACAAAGAGTAGCTGGAAGAGAAGCTGCTGCTTTGGCAATGGGGATCCATAATAAATACATTTTGTGTCGTCTGAGATGCCTAAATATTGGAAAGCAGCCGCGGTCATCCCCCTCTTCAAAGCGGAGACACTCTAGACCTATATCCATCCTTCCCTGCCTTTCTAAAGTCTTCGAAAGCCAAGTCAACAAACAGATCACCGAACATTTTGAATCCCACCATACCTTCTACGCTATGCGATCCGGTTTCCGAGCTGGTCACGGTTGCACTTCAGCCACGCTCAAGGTCCTAAACGATATCATAACCACCATCGATAAAAAACAGTACTGTGCAGCCATCTTCATTGACCTGGCCAAGGCTTTTGACTCTGTCAATCACAACATTCTTATCGGCAGACTCAACAGACTTAGAATCTCTAATGACTGCCTCGTCTGGTTCACTAACAACTTCTCAGATAGAGTTTAGTGTGTCAAATCGGAGGGCCTGTTGTCCGGACCTCTGGCAGTCTCTATGGGGGTACCACAGGGTTCAATTCTTGGGTCGACTGTCTTCTATGTATACATCAATGATGTCGCTCTTGCTGCTGGTGATTCTCTGATTCACCTCTACGCAGACAACACCATTCTGTATACTTCTGGCCCTTCTTAGGACACTGTGTTAACAAACCTCCAAACGAGCTTCAATGCCATATAACACTGCTTCCGTGGCCTCCAACTGCTCTTAAATACAAGTAAAACTAAATTCATGCTCTTCAACCGATCGCTGCCCGCACCTGCCCACCTGACTAGCCTCACTACTCTGGACGGTTCTGAATATGTGGACAACTATAAATACCTAGGTGTCTGGTTAGACTGTAAACTCTCCATCCAGACTCATATTAAGCATCTACAATTCAAAATTAAATCTAGAATCTGCATCCGATTTCGCAAATAAAGCCTCCTTCACTCATGCTGCCAAACATACCCTCGTAAAACTGACTATCCTGCCGATCCTTAAGTTCGGCGATGTCATTTACAAAATAGCCTCCGACACTCTACTCAGCAAATTGGATAAAGTCTATCACAGTGCCATCCGTTTGTCACAAAAGCCCCACATACACTGCTCAAAAAAATAAAGGGAACATTAATTTAACACATCCTAGATCAAAATGAATTAAATATTCGTATTAAATACTTTTTTCTTTACATAGTTGAATGTGCTGACAACAAAATCACACAAAAATGATCAATGGAAATCAAATGTATTAACCCATGGAGGTCTGGATTTGGAGTCACACTCAAAATTAAAGTGGAAACCCACACTACAGGCTGATCCAACCTTGATGTAATGTCCTTAAAACAAGTCAAAATGAGGCTCAGTAGTGTGTGTGTCCTCCACGTGCCTGTATGACCTCCCTACAACGCCTGGGCATGCTCCTGATGAGGTGGCGGATGGTCTCCTGAGGGATCTCCTCCCAGACCTGGACTAAAGCATCCGCCAACTCCTGAACAGTCTGTGGTGCAACGTGGCGTTGGTGGATGGAGCGAGACATGATGTCCCAGATGTGCTCAATTGGATTCAGGTCTGGGGAACGGGCGGGCCAGTCCATAGCATCAATGCCTCCCTCTTGCAGGAACTGCTGACACACTCCAGCCACATGAGGTCTAGCATTGTCTTGCATTAGGAGGAACCCAGGGCCAACCGCACCTGCATATGGTCTCACAAGGGGTCTGAGGATCTCATCTCGGTACCTAATGGCAGTCAGGCTACCTCTGGCGAGCACATGGAGGGCTGTGCGGCCCCCCAAAGAAATGCCACCCCACGCCATGACTGACCCACAGCCAAACCGGTCATGCTGGAGGATGTTGCAGGCAGCAGAACGTTCTCCACGGCGTCTCCAGACTGTCACGTCTGTCACATGTGCTCAGTGTGAACCTGCTTTCATCTGTGAAGAGCACAAGGCGCCAGTGGCGAATTTGCCAATCTTGGTGTTCTCTGGCAAATGCCAAACGTCCTGCATGGTGTTGGGCTGTAAGCACAACCCCCACCTGTGGACGTCGGGCCCTCATACCACCCTCATGGAGTCTGTTTCTGACCGTTTGAGCAGACACATGCACATTTGTGGCCTGCTGGAGGTCATTTTGCAGGGCTCTGGCAGTGCTCCTCCTGCTCCTCCTTGCACAAAGGCGTAGGTAGCGGTCCTGCTGCTGCGTTGTTGCCCTCCTACGGCCTCCTCCACGTCTCCTGATGTACTGGCCTGTCTCCTGGTAGCGCCTCCATGCTCTGGACACTACGCTGACAGACACAGCAAACCTTCTTGCTGCCATCCTGGATGTGGATGTGCCATCCTGGATGAGCTGCACTACCTGAGCCACTTGTGTGGGTTGTAGACTCCGTCTCATGCTACCACTAGAGTGAAAGCACCGCCAGCATTCAAAAGTGACCAAAACATCAGCCAGGAAGCATAGGAACTGAGAAGTGGTCTGTGGTCCCCACCTGCAGAACCACTCCTTTATTGGGGGTGTCTTGCTAAATGCCTATAATTTCCACCTGTTGTCTATTCCATTTGCACAACAGCATGTGAAATGTATTGTCAATCAGTGTTGCTTCCTAAGTGGACAGTTTGATTTCACAGAAGTGAGATTGACTTGGAGTTACATTGTGTTGTTTAAGTGTTCCCTTTATTTTTTTGAGCAGTGTACTACCCACCATTGCGACCTGTATGCTCTCGTTGATTGGTCCTCGCTTCATATTCGTCGCCAAACCCACTGGCTCCAGGTCATCTATAAGCCTTATCGCAGCTCACTGATCACCATAACAACACCCACCCGTAGCACGAGCTCCAGGAGGTATATTTCACTGGTCATCCCCAAAGCCAACTCCTCTTTGGTCACATTTCCTAACAGTTTTCTGCTGCCAATGACTGGAACGAATTGCAAAAATCCCTGAAGTTGGAGACTTATATCTCCCTCACTAACTTCAAGCATCGGTTGTCAGAGCAGCTTCCCGATAGCTGCAGCTGTACACAGCCCATCTGTAAATAGCCTGACATCATGTCAGTGATTCTCTCGTTAACACAGGTGTGAGTGTTGACGAGGACAAGGCTGGAGATCACTCTGTCATGCTGATTGAGTTTGAATAACAGACTAGAAGCTTCAAAAGGAGAGTGGTGCTTGGAATCATTGTTCTTCCTCTGTCAACCATGTTTACCTGCAAGGAAACACGTGCCGTCATCATTGCTTTCCACAAAAAAAGCTTCACAGGCAATGATATTGCTGCCAGTAAGATTGCACCTTAATCAATTTATCGGATCATCAAGAACTTCAAGGAGAGTGGTTCAATTGTTGTGAAGAAGGCTTCAGGGTGCCCAAGAAAGTCCAGCAAGCGCCAGAACCGTCTCCTAAAGGTGATTCAGCTGCGGGATCGGGGCACCAACAGTACAGCGCTTGCTCAGGAATGGCATCAGGCAGGTGTGAGTGCATCTGCACGCACAGTGAGGCGAAGACTTTTGGAGAATGGCCTGGTGTCAAGAAGGGCAGCAAAGAAGCCACTTCTCTCCAGGAAAAACATCAGGGACAGACTGATATTCTGAGAAAGGTACAAGGATTGGACTGCTGAGGACTGGGGTAAAGTCATTTTCTCTGATGAATCCCCTTTCCGATTGTTTGGGGCATCTGAAAAAAAGCTTGTCCAGAGAAGACAAGGTGAGCGTTACCATCAGACCTGGGTCATGCCAACAGTAAAGCATCCTGAGACCATTCATGTGTGGGGTTGCTTCTCAGCCAAGGGAGTGGGCTCACTCACAATTTCATGGCTCACAAGAACACAGCCATGAATAAAGAATGGTACCAACACATCCTCCGAGAGCAACTTCTCCCAACCATCCAGGAACTGTTTGGTGACGAACAATGCTGGGGCACCTTGCCATACGGCAAAAGTGATAACTAAGTGGCTCGGGGAACAAAACATCGATATTTTGGGTCCATGGCCAGATGGGTGGACAAAAAAAAAAAAAAAAAATTCTGACAAACTCCAAGCATTGATTATGCAAGAATGGGCTGCCATCAGTCAGCATGTGGCCCAGAGTTAATTGGCAGCATGCCAGGGCAGATTGCAGAGGTCTTGAAAAAGAAGGGTCAACACTGCAAATATTGACTCTTTGTCAAAAAAAAGCCTTTGACACTCATGAAATACTTGTAATTATACTTCAGTATTCCATAGTAACATCTGACAAAAACATCTAAAGACACTGAAGCAGCAAACTTTGTGGAAATAAATATTTGTTTCATTCTCAAAACTTTTGGCCACGACTGTACACTGTGCACCCCCCTCCACATTTATATTATATATGTGGTGTTTGGGACCACTGGACATGAGGGTGATAAAAGTGTGAGTGTGTGTGTAGGTGAAAACAAGTAAAAATGAAACAATAAGATTTGTGGGTGATTTCACTCTGTTTTCATCCTCCCTGGGCCTGCTGTTTCAACACAGCACCAAGAAACTGTCTGTCTCCCTGCCTGTCTCCAGCTAAACTCTGTCATCCAGCCAGTCAACCACTCCATACCAAAAATCTATCACATCCAGTCAACCAGTCCTTACCTACAATCTGTCATCAAGGCAGTCAGGCAGTCCATACCTAAACTCTGTCATCCAGTCAACAAGTCCATACCTAAACTCTGTCATCCAGTCAACAAGTCCATACCTAAACTCTGTCATCCAGCCAGTCAGTCAGTCAATACCTAAACTCTGTCATCCAGTCAGTCAGCCAGTCAATACCTAAACTCTGTCATTGAGTCAGTCCATAACTAAACTCTGTCATCCAGTCAGCCAGTCCATACCTAAACTCTGTCATCCAGTCAGCCAGTCCGTACCTAAACTCTGTCATCCAGTCAGCCAGTCCGTACCAAAACTCTGTCATCCAGTCAGTCAACCAGTCCACCCCTAACTCTGTCATACAGCCAGCCAGTCCATCACCAAATCTGTCATCGAGTCAGTCCATACCTAAACTCTGTCATCTAGTCAGCCAGTCCATCCCTAAACTCTGTCATCCAGTCAGCCAGTCAATAACAAAACTCTGGCATCCAGTCAGTCAGCCAGTCCATCCCTAAACTCTGTCATCCAGTCAGTCAGCCAGTACATCACTAAACTCTGTCATCCAGCCAGTCAGCCAGTCCATCCCTAAACTCTGTCATCCAGTCAGTCAACCAGTCAATCCCTAAACTCTGTCATCCAGCTAGTCAATACCTAAACTCTGTCATCCAGTCAGTCAACCAGTCATCCCTAAACTCTGTCATCCAGGCAGTCCATCCCTAATCTCTGTCATCCAGCCAGTCCATCTCTAACTCTGTCATTCAGTCATCCAGTCCATACCTAAACTCTGTCATCCAGTCACCCAGTCATCCCTAAACTCTGTCATCCAGCCAGTCCATCCCTAAACTCTGTCATCCAGCCAGTCAATACCTAATATCTGTCATCCAGTCAGCCAGTCAATACCAAAACTATGTCATCCAGCCAGTTTATACCTGAACTCTGTCATCCAGCCAGTCAATACCTAATATCTGTCGTCCAGTCAGCCTGTCCATACCAAAACTCTGTCATCCAGTCAGCCAGTCCAGACCAAAACTCTGACATCCAGCCAGTTTATACCTAAACTCTGTCATCCAGCCAGTCAATACCTAAACTCTGTCATACAGCCAGTCAATACCTAAACTCTGTCATCTAGTCAGCCAGTCCATCCCTAAACTCTGTCATCAGGTCAGCCAGTCAATAACAAAACTCTGTCATCCAGTCAGTCAGCCAGTACATCCCTAAACTCTGTCATCCAGCCAGTCAACCAGTCCGTCACTAAACTCTGTCATGCAGCCAGTCAGCCAGTCAATACCTAAACTCTGTCATCCAGTCAGTCAGCCAGTACATCCCTAAACTATGTCATCCAGCCAGTCAGCCATTCAATATGTAAATACGGTCATCCAGACTGTCGATCCCTAATCTCTAGCATTCAGTCAGTCAAAATCTAAACTCTGTCATCCAGTAAGCCAGTCAATACCTAAATTCTGTCATCCAGCCAGTCCATCCCTAAACTCTGTCATCCAGTCAGTCAATACCTAAACTCTGTCATCCAGCCAGTCAATACCTAAACTCTGTCATCCATCAGTCAATACCTAAACTCTGTCATCCAGTCAGCCAGTCCATCCTGAACTATGTCATCCTGCCAGTCAATACCTAAACTCTGTCATCCAGTCAGTCAACCAGTCCATCCCTAAACTCTGTCATCCAGCCAGTCCATCCCTAATCTCTGTCATCCAGCCAGTCCATCTCTAACTCTGTCATAAAGCCATCCAGTCAATACCTAAACTCTGTCATCCAGCTAGTCAACCAGTCCATCCCTAAACTCTGTCATCCAGCCAGTCCATCCCTAAACTCTGTCATCCAGCCAGTCAATATCTATACTCTGTCAGCCAGTCAATACCAAAACTCTGTCATCCAGCCAGTCCATCACTAAACTCTGTCATCCAGTCAGCCAGTCAATACCTAAACTCTGTCATCCAGTCAGTCAATACCTAAACTCTGTCATCCAGCCAGTCAATACCTAAACTCTGTCATCCAGTCAGTCAATACCTAAACTCTGTCATCCAGTCAGTCAATACCTAAACTCTGTCATCCAGCCAGTCCATCCCTAAACTCTGTCATCCAGCCAGTCAATACCTAAACTATGTCATCCTGCCAGTCAATACCTAAACTCTGTCATCCAGTCAGTCAACCAGTCCATCCCTAAACTCTGTCATCCAGCCAGTCCATCCCTAATCTCTGTCATCCAGCCAGTCCATCTCTAACTCTGTCATAAAGCCATCCAGTCAATACCTAAACTCTGCCATCCAGCTAGTCAACCAGTCCATCCCTAAACTCTGTCATCCAGCCAGTCCATGCCTAAACTCTGTCATCCAGCCAGTCAATATCTATACTCTGTCAGCCAGTCAATACCAAAACTCTGTCATCCAGCCAGTCCATCACTAAACTCTGTCATCCAGTCAGCCAGTCAATACCTAAACTCTGTCATCCAGTCAGTCAATACCTAAACTCTGTCATCCAGCCAGTCAATACCTAAACTCTGTCATCCAGTCAGTCAATACCTAAACTCTGTCATCCAGTCAGTCAATACCTAAACTCTGTCATCCAGCCAGTCCATCCCTAAACTCTGTCATCCAGCCAGTCAATACCTAAACTCTGTCATCCAGCCAGTCAATACCTAAACTCTGTCATCCAGTCAGCCTGTCTATACCAAAACTCTGTCATCCAGCCAGTTTATACCTAAACTCTGTCATCCAGCCAGTCAATACCTAAACTCCGTCTTCCAGACAGTCAATACCTAAACTCTGTCATCTAGTCAGCCAGTCCATCCCTAAACTCTGACATCAGGTCAGCCAGTCAATAACAAAACTCTGTCATCCAGTCAGTCAGCAAGTACATCCCTAAACTCTGTCAACCAGCCAGTCAGCCAGTCAATACCTAAACTCTGTCATCCAGTCGGTCAGCCAGTACATGCCTAAACTATGTCATCCAGCCAGTCAGCCATTCAATATGTAAATACTGTCATCCAGACAGTCGATCCCTAAACTCTATCATTCAGTCAGCCAGTCAATACCTAAACTCTGTCATCCAGCTAGCCGACCAGTCCATCCCTAAACTCTGTCATCCAGTCAGTCAATAACTAAACTCTGTCATCCATCAGTCAATACCTAAACTCTGTCATCCAGTCAGCCAGTCCATCCTGAACTATGTCATCCTGCCAGTCAATACCTAAACTCTGTCATCCAGTCAGTCAACCAGTCCATCCCTAAACTCTGTCATCCAGCCAGTCCATCCCTAATCTCTGTCATCCAGCCAGTCCATCTCTAACTATGTCATAAAGCCATCCAGTCCATACCTAAACTCTGTCATCCAGTCAGCCAGTCAATACCTAAACTCTGTCATACAGTCAGTCAATACCAAAACTCTGTCATCCAGCCAGTCAATACCTAAACTCTGTCATCCAGTCAGTCAATACCTAAACTCTGTCATCCAGCCAGGCAGTCCATCCCTGAACTCTGTCATCCAGCCAGTCAATACCTAAACTCTGTCATCCAGCCAGTCAATAACTAAACTCTGTCATCCAGCCAGTCAATACCTAAACTCTGTCATCCAGCCAGTCCATCCCTAAACTCTGTCATACAGTCAGTCAATACCTAAACTCTGTCATCCAGTCAGCCAGTCAATACCTAAACTCTGTCATCCAGTCAGTCAATACCTAAACTCTGTCATCCAGTCAGTCAATACCTAAACTCTGTCATCCAGTCAGCCAGTCAATACCTAAACTCTGTCATCCAGTCAGTCAACCAGTCCATCCCTAAACTCTGTCATCCAGCCAGTCCAACCCTAATCTCTGTCATCCAGCCAGTCCATCTCTAACTATGTCATAAAGCCATCCAGTCCATACCTAAACTCTGTCATCCAGTCAGCCAGTCAATACCTAAACTCTGTCATACAGTCAGTCCATCCCTGAACTCTGTCATCCAGCCAGTCAATACCTAAACTCTGTCATCCAGCCAGTCAATAACTAAACTCTGTCATCCAGCCAGTCAATACCTAAACTCTGTCATCCAGCCAGTCCATCCCTAAACTCTGTCATACAGTCAGTCAATACCTAAACTCTGTCATCCAGTCAGCCAGTCAATACCTAAACTCTGTCATCCAGTCAGTCAATACCTAAACTCTGTCATCCAGTCAGTCAATACCTAAACTCTGTCATCCAGTCAGTCAATACCTAAACTCTGTCATCCAGTCAGCCAGTCAATACCTAAACTCTGTCATCCAGCCAGTCCATCCCTAAACTCTGTCATACAGTCAGTCAATACCTAAACTCTGTCATCCAGTCAGCCAGTCAATACCTAAACTCTGTCATTCAATCAGTCAGACAGTCAATACCTAAACTGTCACCCAGCCTGTCAGCCAGTCCATCTCTAACTCTGTCATCCAGTCAGCCAGTCAATACCTAAACTCTGTCATCCAGCCAGTCAATACCTAAACTCTGTCATCCAGCCAGTCAATACCTAAACTATGTCATCCAGTCAGTCAGTTCATACCTAAACTCTGTCATCTAATCAGTCAGCCAGTCAATAACTAAACTGTCACCCAGCCTGTCAGCCAGTCCATGTCTAACTCTGTCATTCAGTCATCCAGTCCATACCTAAACTCTGTCATCCAGTCAGTCAATACCTAAACTCTGTCATCCAGCTTGTCAACCAGTCCATCCCTAAACTCTGTCATCCAGCCAGCCAGTCAATACCTAAACTCTGTCATCCAGTCAGCCAGTCAATACCTAAACTCTGTCATCCAGCCAGTCAATACCTAAACTCTGTCATCCAGTCAGCCAGTCAATACCTAAAGTCTGTCATCCAATCAGTCAGCCAGTCAATACCTAAACTCTGTCATCCAATCAGTCAGCCAGTCAATACCTAAACTGTCACCCAGCCTGTCAGCCAGTCCATCTCTAACTCTGTCATCCAGTCATCCAGTCCATACCTAAATTCTGTCATCCAGTCAGCCAGTCCATCCCTAAACTCTGTCATCCAGCCATTCCATCACTAAACTCTGTCATCCAGCCAGTCAATACCTATACTCTGTCATCCAGTCAGCCAGTCAATACCTAAACTCTGTCATACAGTCAGTCAATACCTAAACTCTGTCATCCAGCCAGTCAATACCTAAACTCTGTCATCCAGTCAGTCAATACCTAAACTCTGTCATCCAGCCAGGCAGTCCATCCCTGAACTCTGTCATCCAGCCAGTCAATACCTAAACTCTGTCATCCAGCCAGTCAATAACTAAACTCTGTCATCCAGCCAGTCAATACCTAAACTCTATCATCCAGCCAGTCAATACCTAAACTCTGTCATCCAGTCAGCCAGTCAATACCTAAACTCTGTCATCCAGCTAGTCGAACAGTCAATACCTAAACTCTGTCATCCAGTCAGTCAATACCTAAACTCTGTCATCCAGTCAGTCAATACCTAAACTCTGTCATCCCAGCCAGTCAATACCTAAACTCTGTCATCCAGTCAGCCAGTCAATACCTAAACTCTGTCATCCAGCCAGTCCATCCCTAAACTCTGTCATACATTCAGTCAATACCTAAACTCTGTCATCCAGTCAGCCAGTCAATACCTAAACTCTGTCATTCAATCAGTCAGACAGTCAATACCTGAACTGTCACCCAGCCTGTCAGCCAGTCCATCTCTAACTCTGTCATCCAGTCAGCCAGTCAATACCTAAACTCTGTCATCCAGCCAGTCAATACCTAAACTCTGTCATCCAGCCAGTCAATACCTAAACTATGTCATCCAGTCAGTCAGTTCATACCTAAACTCTGTCATCCAATCAGTCAGCCAGTCAATACCTAAACTCTGTCATCCAATCAGTCAGCCAGTCAATACCTAAACTGTCACCCAGCCTGTCAGCCAGTCCATCTCTAACTCTGTCATCCAGTCATCTAGTCCATACCTAAACTCTGTCACCCAGTCAGCCAGTCCATCCCTAAACTCTGTCATCCAGCCATTCCATCACTAAACTCTGTCATCCAGTCAGCCAGTCAATACCTAAACTCTGTCATACAGTCAGTCAATACCTAAACTCTGTCATCCAGCCAGTCAATACCTAAACTCTGTCATCCAGTCAGTCAATACCTAAACTCTGTCATCCAGCCAGGCAGTCCATCCCTGAACTCTGTCATCCAGCCAGTCAATACCTAAACTCTGTCATCCAGCCAGTCAATAACTAAACTCTGTCATCCAGCCAGTCAATACCTAAACTCTGTCATCCAGTCAGCCAGTCAATACCTAAACTCTGTCATCCAGCTAGTCGAACAGTCAATACCTAAACTCTGTCATCCAGTCAGTCAATACCTAAACTCTGTCATCCAGTCAGTCAATACCTAAACTCTGTCATCCCAGCCAGTCAATACCTAAACTCTGTCATCCAGTCAGCCAGTCAATACCTAAACTCTGTCATCCAGCCAGTCCATCCCTAAACTCTGTCATACATTCAGTCAATACCTAAACTCTGTCATCCAGTCAGCCAGTCAATACCTAAACTCTGTCATTCAATCAGTCAGACAGTCAATACCTGAACTGTCACCCAGCCTGTCAGCCAGTCCATCTCTAACTCTGTCATCCAGTCAGCCAGTCAATACCTAAACTCTGTCATCCAGCCAGTCAATACCTAAACTCTGTCATCCAGCCAGTCAATACCTAAACTATGTCATCCAGTCAGTCAGTTCATACCTAAACTCTGTCATCCAATCAGTCAGCCAGTCAATACCTAAACTCTGTCATCCAATCAGTCAGCCAGTCAATACCTAAACTGTCACCCAGCCTGTCAGCCAGTCCATCTCTAACTCTGTCATCCAGTCATCTAGTCCATACCTAAACTCTGTCACCCAGTCAGCCAGTCCATCCCTAAACTCTGTCATCCAGCCATTCCATCACTAAACTCTGTCATCCAGTCAGCCAGTCAATACCTAAACTCTGTCATACAGTCAGTCAATACCTAAACTCTGTCATCCAGCCAGTCAATACCTAAACTCTGTCATCCAGTCAGTCAATACCTAAACTCTGTCATCCAGCCAGGCAGTCCATCCCTGAACTCTGTCATCCAGCCAGTCAATACCTAAACTCTGTCATCCAGCCAGTCAATAACTAAACTCTGTCATCCAGCCAGTCAATACCTAAACTCTATCATCCAGCCAGTCAATACCTAAACTCTGTCATCCAGTCAGCCAGTCAATACCTAAACTCTGTCATCCAGCTAGTCGAACAGTCAATACCTAAACTCTGTCATCCAGTCAGTCAATACCTAAACTCTGTCATCCAGTCAGTCAATACCTAAACTCTGTCATCCAGTCAGTCAATACCTAAACTCTGTCATCCAGCCAGTCAATACCTAAACTATGTCATCCAGTCAGTCAGTTCATACCTAAACTCTGTCATCCAATCAGTCAGCCAGTCAATACCTAAACTGTCACCCAGCCTGTCAGCCAGTCCATGTCTAACTCTGTCATTCAGTCATCCAGTCCATACCTAAACTCTGTCATCCAGTCAGTCAATACCTAAACTCTGTCATCCAGCTTGTCAACCAGTCCATCCCTAAACTCTGTCATCCAGCCAGCCAGTCAATACCTAAACTCTGTCATCCAGTCAGCCAGTCAATACCTAAACTCTGTCATCCAGCCAGTCAATACCTAAACTCTGTCATCCAGTCAGCCAGTCAATACCTAAACTCTGTCATCCAAACAGTCAGCCAGTCAATACCTAAACTCTGTCATCCAATCAGTCAGCCAGTCAATACCTAAACTGTCACCCAGCCTGTCAGCCAGTCCATCTCTAACTCTGTCATCCAGTCATCCAGTCCATACCTAAACTCTGTCATCCAGTCAGCCAGTCCATACCTAAACTCTGTCATCCAGCCAGTCAACACCTACACTCTGTCATCCAGTCAGCCAGACAATACCTAAACTCTGTCATCCAGCCAGTCAACACCTAAACTCTGTCATCCAGTCAGCCAGTCCATACCAAAACTCTGTCATCCAGTCAGCCAGTCCATACCAAAACTCTGTCATCCAGTCAGCCAGTCAATACCTAAACTCTGTCATCCAATCAGTCAGCCAGTCAATACCTAAACTGTCACCCAGCCTGTCAGCCAGTACATCTCTAACTCTGTCATCCAGTCATCCAGTCCATACCTAAACTCTGTCACCCAGTCAGCCAGTCCATGCCTAAACTCTGTCATCCAGCCAGTCAAAACCTAAACTCTGTCATCCAGTCAGCCAGTCAACACTTAAACTCTGTCATCCAGCCAGTCAATACCTAAACTCTGTCATCCAGTCAGCCAGTCCATACCTAAACTCTGTCATCCAGCCAGTCAACACCTAAACTCTGTCATCCAGCCAGTCAATACCTAAACTCTGTCATCCAGTCAGCCAGTCCATACCTAAACACTGTCATTCAACCTGTCCACCCCTAACTCTGTCATCAAGTCAGTCAACCAGTCCATCTCTAACTCTGTCATTCAGTCAGCCAGTCCATACCTAAACTCTGTCATCCAGTCAGTCAACACCTAAAGTCTGTCATCCAGTCAGCCAGTCTATACCTAAACTGTGCCAGCCAACCATTCAGTCCACCATTGACAAAAGCTCGAAGCCCACAAATTGGGTTTATACGCAGCTCTGAATTTTGCAGTTACTAATGTTTTACTAAGCAAAAACCACTTATTTTCTAGGTTTTCTCTCCCTACTCAAGAATGATGTTGTCATAGTGAGATTGACAATACTACATTTGAGCAATGACACTGTTTGAACTTTAGACAAAAGTCAACGTTTAACAACACATAGACAAGGACAGGTTGAACAGGAAGCAGTGTGTGTTGGGTTAGCAGATATCTAAACAGAGAGCAGTGTGTGTTGGGTAACCAGATCTCTAAACAGGAAGCAGTGTGTGTTGGGTGACCACATCTTTAAACAGGAAGCAGTGTGTGTTGGGTAACCAGATCTCTGAACAGGAAGCAGTGTGTTTTGGGTGACCAGATCTTTAAACAGGAAGCAGTGTGTGTTGGGTAACCAGATCTTTAAACAGGAAGCACTGTGTGTTGGGTAACCAGATCTCTAAACAGGAAGCCGTGTGTATTGAGTAACCATATCTCTGAACAGGAAGCAGTGTGTGTTGGGTGACCAGATCTTTAAACGGGAAGCAGTGTGTGTTGGGTAACCAGATCTCTAAACAGGAAGCAGTGTGTCTTGGGTAACCAGATCTCTAAACAGGAAGCAGTGTGTGTCGGGTGACCAGATCTCTAAACAGGAAGCAGTGAGTGTTGGGTAATCAGATATCTAACCAGAGAGCAGTGTGTGTTGGGAGACCAGATCTCTGAACAGGAAGCAGTGTGTGTTGGGTAACCAGATCTCTAAACAGGAAGCCGTGTGTATTGAGTAACCAGATCTCTGAAAAGGAAGCAGTGAGTGTTGGGTGACCAGATCTCTAAACAGGAATCAGTGTGTATTGGGTAACCAGATCTCTGAACAGGAAGCAGTGTGTGTTGGGTAACCAGATATCTGAATAGGAAGCAGTGTGTATTGTGGTTGTGGTTGTGGTAACCAGATCTCTGAACAGGAAGCAGTGTGTGTTGGGTAACCAGATCTCTGAACAGGAAGCAGTGTGTATTGGGTAACCAGATCTCTGAACAGGAAGCAGTGTGTATTGGGTAACCATATCTCTACCTGTGACGGTGACCTTCTGTTTACCTTTTCCTTCAAGTGGAGCTTAGCATTCTTTTGGCAAGAGACACATTGTTCTGTTTCATGGAGCAAGTACATTTCACAACCACAATTTAGCTTCCGGGTCCTCCATTCATTGATGAACAATCTATTTCTCTGTCCTCAGAGTAGAAATCTATTGAAACAGGAAGCTTTTAGAGAACAGATGTCTGTTGGTCGCCATTCATCTGTAAGAGAGGAAACTAACTAAATCAACACAACTAGGCTAGATCATGTTTCTCGCTTTGATGTGATAGGATAATAATCTAAATGAACACCAACTCCACACCACAATGAGAACATTCTGACCCCACAAACACACCCTATTCCATCAACTTATTGACACACTGTTCAAGGGAAATTGCTTATAGTGGTTCCTGTCTGGGTGCTACTAGCCTCGAGTTAGATTCCAAGTGGATTTACTAAGTCAATAAGTCAGTGCTCCCCATTGCTCTTTCCATACATCCACTGTTAGTAAATTGTTTGGTACCACTCATGATACTACGTCACAAATGGCACCATCTATTCCCTATAAAGTGCACTACTTTAGGCAAGGGTACAAAGGGCTCTGTTCCCTATAAAGTGCACTACTTTAGGCCAGGGTACAAAGGGCTGAGTTCCCTATAAAATGCACTAATTTGGACCAGGGCACAAAGGGCTCTGGTCAAAAGTAGTGTACTATATAGGAAATAGATTGTGATTTGTGATGGATATGGTAAAAAACGAATCATGTTGTTTTTAAGGTATTTTACTGGTAGCCAGTTACCTGTAAATAAAGGTAAGGGAAGCAGTAATAATATCATATTTAGAATAGACACGACCAGGGAAGCAGTAATAATATCATATTTAGAATAGATACGACCAGGGAAGCAGTAATAATATCATATTTAGAATAGACACGACCAGGGAAGCAGTAATAATATCATATTTAGAATAGACACGACCAGGGAACCAACCAGTAATAATATCATATTTAGAATAGACACGACCAGGGAACCAACCAGTAATAATATCATATTTAGAATAGACACGACCAGGGAACCAACCAGTAATAGTATCATATTTAGAATAGACACGACCAGGGAACCGACCAGTAATAATATCATATTTAGAATAGACACGACCAGGGAAGCAGTAATAATATCATATTTAGAATAGACACGACCAGGGAAGCAGTAATAATATCATATTTAGAATAGACACGACCAGGGAAACAACCAGTAATAATATCATATTTAGAATAGACACGACCAGGGAACAGACCAGTAATAATATCATATTTAGAATAGACACGGCCAGGGAAGCAGTAATAATATCATATTTAGAATAGACACGACCAGGGAAGCAGTAATAATATCATATTTAGAATAGACACGACCAGGGAACCGACCAGTAATAATATCATATTTAGAATAGACACGACCAGGGAACCAACCAGTAATAATATCATATTTAGAATAGACACGACCAGGGAAGCAGTAATAATATCTTATTTAGAATAGACACGACCAGGGAAGCAGTAATAATATCATATTTAGAATAGACACGACCAGGGAAGCAGTAATAATATAATATTTAGTATAGACACGACCAGGGAAGCTGTAATAATATCATATTTAGAATAGACATGACCAGGGAACCAACCAGTAATAATATCATATTTAGAATACACACGACCAGGGAAGCAGTAATAATATCATAATTAGAATAGACACGACCAGGGAAGCAGTAATAATATCATATTTAGAATAGATACAACCAGGGAACCAACCAGTAATAATATCATATTTAGAAGAGACACGACCAGGGAAGCAGTAATAATATCATATTTAGAATAGACACGACCAGGGAACCGACCAGTAATAATATCACATTTAGAATAGACACGGCCAGGGAACCGACCAGTAATAATATCATATTTAGAATAGACACGACCAGGGAACCAACCAGTAATAATATCATATTTAGAATAGACACGACCAGGGAACCGACCAGTAATAATATCATATTTAGAATAGACACGACCAGGGAAGCATTAATAATATCATATTTAGAATAGACACGGCCAGGGAACCGACCAGTAATAATATCATATTTAGAATAGACACGACCAGGGAAGCATTAATAATATCATATTTAGAATAGACACGACCAGGGAACCGACCAGTAATAATATCATATTTAGAATAGACACGACCAGGGAAGCATTAATAATATCACATTTAGAATAGACACGACCAGGGAACCGACCAGTAATAATATCATATTTAGAATAGACACGACCAGGGAACCGACCAGTAATAATATCATATTTAGAATAGACACGACCAGGGAACCAACCAGTGATAATATCATATTTAGAATAGACACGACCAGGGAAGCATTAATAATATCATATTTAGAATAGACACGACCAGGGAAGCAGTAATAATATCATATTTAGAATAGCAACGACCAGGGAAGCAGTAATAATATCATATTTAGAATAGACACGACCAGGGAACAAACCAGTAATAATATCATATTTAGAATAGACACGACCAGGGAAGCAGTAATAATGTAATATTTAGAATAGCAACGACCAGGGAAGCAGTAATAATATCATATTTAGAATAGACACGACCAGGGAACAAACCAGTAATAGTATCATATTTAGAATAGACACGACCAGGGAACCGACCAGTAATAATATCATATTTAGAATAGACACAACCAGGGAAGCAGTAATAATATCATAATTAGAATAGACACGACCAGGGAAGCAGTAATAATATCATATTTAGAATAGACACGACCAGGGAAGCAGTAATAATATCATATTTAGAATAGACACGACCAGGGAAACAACCAGTAATAATATCATATTTAGAATAGACACGACCAGGGAACAGACCAGTAATAATATCATATTTAGAATAGACACGGCCAGGGAAGCAGTAATAATATCATATTTAGAATAGACACGACCAGGGAAGCAGTAATAATATCATATTTAGAATAGACACGACCAGGGAACCGACCAGTAATAATATCATATTTAGAATAGACACGACCAGGGAACCAACCAGTAATAATATCATATTTAGAATAGACACGACCAGGGAAGCAGTAATAATATCTTATTTAGAATAGACACGACCAGGGAAGCAGTAATAATATCATATTTAGAATAGACACGACCAGGGAAGCAGTAATAATATAATATTTAGTATAGACACGACCAGGGAAGCTGTAATAATATCATATTTAGAATAGACATGACCAGGGAACCAACCAGTAATAATATCATATTTAGAATACACACGACCAGGGAAGCAGTAATAATATCATAATTAGAATAGACACGACCAGGGAAGCAGTAATAATATCATATTTAGAATAGATACAACCAGGGAACCAACCAGTAATAATATCATATTTAGAAGAGACACGACCAGGGAAGCAGTAATAATATCATATTTAGAATAGACACGACCAGGGAACCGACCAGTAATAATATCACATTTAGAATAGACACGGCCAGGGAACCGACCAGTAATAATATCATATTTAGAATAGACACGACCAGGGAAGCAGTAATAATATCATATTTAGAATAGACACGACCAGGGAAACAACCAGTAATAATATCATATTTAGAATAGACACGACCAGGGAACAGACCAGTAATAATATCATATTTAGAATAGACACGACCAGGGAACCAACCAGTAATAATATCATATTTAGAATAGACACGACCAGGGAAGCAGTAATAATATCTTATTTAGAATAGACACGACCAGGGAAGCAGTAATAATATCATATTTAGAATAGACACGACCAGGGAAGCAGTAATAATATAATATTTAGTATAGACACGACCAGGGAAGCTGTAATAATATCATATTTAGAATAGACATGACCAGGGAACCAACCAGTAATAATATCATATTTAGAATACACACGACCAGGGAAGCAGTAATAATATCATAATTAGAATAGACACGACCAGGGAAGCAGTAATAATATCATATTTAGAATAGATACAACCAGGGAACCAACCAGTAATAATATCATATTTAGAAGAGACACGACCAGGGAAGCAGTAATAATATCATATTTAGAATAGACACGACCAGGGAACCGACCAGTAATAATATCACATTTAGAATAGACACGGCCAGGGAACCGACCAGTAATAATATCATATTTAGAATAGACACGACCAGGGAACCAACCAGTAATAATATCATATTTAGAATAGACACGACCAGGGAACCGACCAGTAATAATATCATATTTAGAATAGACACGACCAGGGAAGCATTAATAATATCATATTTAGAATAGACACGGCCAGGGAACCGACCAGTAATAATATCATATTTAGAATAGACACGACCAGGGAAGCATTAATAATATCATATTTAGAATAGACACGACCAGGGAACCGACCAGTAATAATATCATATTTAGAATAGACACGACCAGGGAAGCATTAATAATATCACATTTAGAATAGACACGACCAGGGAACCGACCAGTAATAATATCATATTTAGAATAGACACGACCAGGGAACCGACCAGTAATAATATCATATTTAGAATAGACACGACCAGGGAACCAACCAGTGATAATATCATATTTAGAATAGACACGACCAGGGAAGCATTAATAATATCATATTTAGAATAGACACGACCAGGGAAGCAGTAATAATATCATATTTAGAATAGCAACGACCAGGGAAGCAGTAATAATATCATATTTAGAATAGACACGACCAGGGAACAAACCAGTAATAATATCATATTTAGAATAGACACGACCAGGGAAGCAGTAATAATGTAATATTTAGAATAGACACGACCAGGGAAGTAGTAATAATATCATATTTAGAATAGACACGACCAGGGAAGCAGTAATAATATCATATTTAGAATCGACACGACCAGGGAACCAACCAGTAATAATATCATATTTAGAATCGACACGACCAGGGAACCAACCAGTAATAATATCATATTTCGAATCGACACGACCAGGGAAGCAGTAATAATATCATATTTAGAATAGACACGACCAGGGAACCAACTAGTAATAAGATCATATTTAGAATATACACGACCAGAGAACCGACCAGTAATAATATCATATTTAGAATAGACACGACCAGGGAAGCAGTAATAATATAATATTTAGTATAGACACGACCAGGGAAGCAGTAATAATATCATATTTAGAATGGACACAACCAGGGAACCAACCAGTATAAATATCATATTTAGAATAGACACGACCAGGGAACCAACCTGTAAAAATATCATATTTAGAATAGACACGACCAGGGAACCAACTAGTAGTAATATCATATGTAGAATAGACACGACCAGGGAACCAACCAGTAAAAATATCATATTTATAATAGACACGACCAGGGAACCGACCAGTAATAATATCATATTTAGAATAGACACGACCAGGGAACCGACCAGTAATAATATCATATTTAGAATAGACACGACCAGGGAAGCAGTAATAATATCATAATTAGAATAGACACGACCAGGGAAGCAGTAATAATATCATATTTAGAATAGATACAACCAGGGAACCAACCAGTAATAATATCATATTTAGAAGAGACACGACCAGGGAAGCAGTAATAATATCATATTTAGAATAGACACGACCAGGGAACCGACCAGTAATAATATCACATTTAGAATTGACACGGCCAGGGAACCGACCAGTAATAATATCATATTTAGAATAGACACGACCAGGGAACCGACCAGTAATAATATCATATTTAGAATAGACACGACCAAGGAACCAACCAGTGATAATATCATATTTAGAATAGACACGACCAGGGAAGCATTAATAATATCATATTTAGAATAGACACGACCAGGGAAGCAGTAATAATATCATATTTAGAATAGCCACGACCAGGGACGCAGTAATAATATCATATTTAGAATAGACACGACCAGGGAAGTAGTAATAATATCATATTTAGAATAGACACGACCAGGGAAGCAGTAATAATATCATATTTAGAATCGACACGACCAGGGAACCAACCAGTAGTAATATCATATTTAGAATAGACACGACCAGGGAACCAACCAGTAAAAATATCATATTTATAATAGACACGACCAGGGAACCGACCAGTAATAATATCATATTTAGAATAGACACGACCAGGGAACCGACCAGTAATAATATCATATTTAGAATAGACACGACCAGGGAAGCAGTAATAATATCATAATTAGAATAGACACGACCAGGGAAGCAGTAATAATATCATATTTAGAATAGATACAACCAGGGAACCAACCAGTAATAATATCATATTTAGAAGAGACACGACCAGGGAAGCAGTAATAATATCATATTTAGAATAGACACGACCAGGGAACCGACCAGTAATAATATCACATTTAGAATTGACACGGCCAGGGAACCGACCAGTAATAATATCATATTTAGAATAGACACGACCAGGGAACCGACCAGTAATAATATCATATTTAGAATAGACACGACCAAGGAACCAACCAGTGATAATATCATATTTAGAATAGACACGACCAGGGAAGCATTAATAATATCATATTTAGAATAGACACGACCAGGGAAGCAGTAATAATATCATATTTAGAATAGCCACGACCAGGGACGCAGTAATAATATCATATTTAGAATAGACACGACCAGGGAAGTAGTAATAATATCATATTTAGAATGGACACGACCAGGGAAGCAGTAATAATATCATATTTAGAATCGACACGACCAGGGAACCAACCAGTAGTAATATCATATTTAGAATCGACACGACCAGGGAAGCAGTAATAATATCATATTTAGAATAGACACAACCAGGGAAGCAGTAATAATATCATATTTAGAATAGACACGACCAGGGAACCAACCAGTAATAATATCATATTTAGAATAGACACGACCAGAGAACCGACCAGTAATAATATCATATTTAGAATAGACACGACCAGGGAAGCAGTAATAATATAATATTTAGTATAGACACGACCAGGGAAGCAGTAATAATATCATATTTAGAATAGACACGACCAGGGAAGTAGTAATAATATCATATTTAGAATAGACACGACCAGGGAAGCAGTAATAATATCATATTTAGAATAGACACGACCAGGGAAGCAGTAATAATATCACATTTAGAATAGACACGACCAGGGAACCAACCAGTAATAATATCATATTTAGAATAGACACGACCAGGGAACCAACCAGTAATAATATCACATTTAGAATAGACACGACCAGGGAACCAACCAGTAATAATATCACATTTAGAATAGACACGACCAGGGAACCAACTAGTAATAATATCATATTTAGAATAGACACGACCAGGGAACCAACCAGTAAAAATATAATATTTAGAATAGACACGACCAGGGAAACAACCAGTAATAATATCATATTTAGAATAGACACGACCAGGGAACCGATCAGTAATAATATCATATTTAGAATAGACATGACCAGGGAACCAACCAGTAATAATATCATATTTAGAATAGACACGACCAGGGAACCAACCAGTAATAATATCATATTTAGAATAGACACTGCCAGGGAAGCAGTAATAATATCATAATTAGAATAGACACGACCAGGGAAGCAGTAATAATATCATATTTAGAATAGACACGACCAGGGAAACAACCAGTAATAATATCATATTTAGAGTAGACACGACCAGGGAACCGACCAGTAATAATATCATATTTAGAATAGACACGACCAGGGAACCGACCAGTAATAATATCATATTTAGAATAGACACGACCAGGGAACCAACCAGTAATAATATCATATTTAGAATAGACACGACCAGGGAACCAACCAGTAATAATGTCATATTTAGAATAGACACGACCAGGGAAATAACCAGTAATAATATCATATTTAGAATAGACACGACCAGGGAAATAACCAGTAATAATATCATATTTAGAATAGACACGACCAGGGAAATAACCAGTAATAATATCATATTTAGATTAGACACGACCAGGGAAATAACCAGTAATAATATCATATTTAGAATACACACGACCAGGGAACCAACCAGTAATAATATCATATTTAGAAGAGACACGACCAGGGAAGCAGTAATAATATCATATTTAGAATACACACGACCAAGGAAATAACCAGTAATAATATCATATTTAGAATAGACACGACCAGGGAACCAACCAGTAATAATATCATATTTAGAATAAACACGACCAGGGAAGCAGTAATAATATCATATTTAGAATAGACACGACCAGGGAACCAACCAGTAATAATATCATATTTAGAATAGATACGACCAGGGAACCAACCAGTAATAATATCATATTTAGAATAGACACGACCAGGGAACCAACTAGTAATAATATCATATTTAGAAGAGACACGACCAGGGAAGCAGTAATAATATCATATTTAGAATAGACACGACCAGGGAACCGACCAGTAATAATATCACATTTAGAATAGACACGACCAGGGAAGCAGTAATAATATCATATTTAGAATAGACACGACCAGGGAAGTAGTAATAATATCTTATTTAGAATAGACACGACCAGGGAAGCAGTAATAATATCATATTTAGAATAGACACAACCAGGGAACGAACCAGTAATAATATCATACTTAGAATAGACACGACCAGGGAACCAACCAGTAATAATATCATATTTAGAATAGACACGACCAGGGAACCAACCAGTAAAAATATCATATTTAGAATACACACGACCAGGGAAGCAGTAATAATATCATATTTAGAATAGACACGACCAGGGAACCAACCAGTAATAATATCATATTTAGAATAGACACGACCAGGGAACCAACCAGTAATAATATCATATTTAGAATAGACACGACCAGGGAAGCAGTAATAATATCATATTAAGAATAGACACGACCAGGGAACCAACCAGTAATAATATCACATTTAGAATAGACACGGCCAGGTAACCGACCAGTAATAATATCATATTTAGAATAGACACGACCAGGGAAGCAGTAATAATATCATATTTAGAATAGACACGACCAGGGAACCAACCAGTAATAATATGCTTCTAGAGAGAAGAGCCACAGCAGCATAGAGAGACGGGAGCATAGAGAGACAGGAGCATAGAGAGACATTAGCACAGAGAGACAGGAGCATAGAGAGACAGGAGCCACAGCAGAATAGAGAGACAGGAGCTTGGTCCAGGTTAAGATCCGAGTGGAATTGACACTATAGTGGCCTGCTCAAGCTGGGAAGAGAGGAGAGTGGGAGAAAGAGGGAGAGAGGGGGGCCACATGCTGTCAGGCCCCACCTAGCCAGCAGACACCATGACAGTCATGTTGAATCAGGTGCACCACCTAGCCAGCAGACACCATGACAGTCATGTTGAATCAGGTGCACCACCTAGCCAGCAGACACCATGACAGTCATGTTGAATCAGGTGCCCCACCTAGCCAGCAGACACCATATCATGTTGAATTAGTTACTGAATGCAGTCCCCAGCAGGGAACAATTATTTGTCTGACCAGATAACAACCACAAGTCTTTCCCATGACATCTGAATGAGGCACATTTAGTCAGTCACAGAAGACACTACTACCCAGAGGGCAAATTGGGTTGCAACAATGTCATTGTAACGTATTTTAGGACATTGAGGTCAGGTTGTTTACTGGTTGCAAAAAAATAAAAAATAAAATGTCAAACTATTTTTTAGCATCCCTCTATCTTTGTGAAAACAGCTACTTCAAGATCCAGGATAAACACATTATCCCTCTGTCAATTCAATTCAAAGGCTTTATTGGCATGGGAAACATGTGTTAACATTGCCAAAGCAAGTGAGGTAGACAACATACAAAGTGAATATATAAAGTGAAAAACAACAAAAATTAGCAGTAAACATTACACATACAGAGGTTTCAAAACAGTGAAGACATTACAAATGTCATATTATATATATATAGTGTTTTAACAATGTACAAATGGTTAAAGGACACAAGGTAAAATAAATAAACATAAATATGGGTTGTATTTACAATGGTGTTTGTTCTTCACTGGTTGCCCTTTTCTCGTGGCAACAGGTCACAAATCTTGCTGCTGTGATGGCACACTGTGGAATTTCACCCAGTAGATATGGGAGTTTTTCAAAATTGGATTTGTTTTCGAATTCTTTGTGGGCATGCAAGTGAAGTAAACAATAAAACCTGAACCGTAAATGTTACACTCAAAGAAGTACCAAAGTAATAGAGACATTTCTAATGTCATATTATGTCTACATACAGTGTTGAAACTATGTGCAAATAGTTAAAGGGAAAATAAATAAACATATCTCTCCCTCCCCTCTCCTGCCAGGTATTGGTGTTCCCAGTAGGATTCAACAGAAGGGTTTAGGTCAGCAGTCAGCAGTTTCCCACCAGAAACCTCTGGTCTTTCGTTCTGCCCCCCAACATGGCTGTCTCTGATTGGTTCTGCCCCAACATGGCTGGAGGAGGCTAATACCCAGCTGGACGGTGAATATTCATGCCGCCCACGCCTTGCCTGGCACTTTCATGTGGGGGAAGGGGGGGGGGGGGGGGTGCTGCGGTGTTTGTCTGTGTCAATGACTCATGGTCTCCCCTAAAACGCCAACCAATTAATTCAAAGCTGTTTGTGAGCCCCATCTCATTACAAAATGAAATCACATTATTTAGCCATGTGGTGTAGTATACAAGCTGGGTGCATTATGGGTCCTTGTTTATAGACTGAATACACTAGACTGGGTGGTTTGGGGGTGATTCTGGAATACTGAAAGGTTCTGGAACTCTTGAGGTATAACTGTGTCATATTAACAACTGTACATGTTAAGGTATATAACACACATCCTCCTACTGTCATGCCGATGTTTAAAATATGACAATAAATAACAAACATGCAACTTTGACTTTATTGTAAAAAGATATTAAGGATAAGTCTCCAATAGAACGGTTGACTATTTTAAACTAGAGGACAGAACAATATCTCCGTAGATTTCAACAGAACGGTTGTCTATTTTAAACAGAACGGTTGTGTATTTTAAACAGAACGGTTGTCTATTTTAAACAGAACGGTTGTCCATTTGAAACAGAACAGTTGTCTATTTTATATAGAACGGTTGTCTATTTTAAACAGAACGGTTGTCTATTTTAAACAGAACGGTTGTCTATTTTAAACAGAACGGTTGTCCATTTGAAACAGAACAGTTGTCTATTTTATATAGAACGGTTGTCTATTTTAAACAGAACGGTTGTCTATTTTAAACAGAACGGTTGTCTATTTTAAACTAGAGTACAGAACAATATCTCCATAGTACTAAGAGACTAACAGACAGAGACACAGATGCAGGTTGAGCAGTTGGGTTGGGAGAGAGATTTCAGGTGAGGGTTGTATGAGGGCTTCATGGACAGTTATCACACAGTTAATACTGAGTGGTACTTGTCTACATAATTACATAGTCCATGTATTGTAACAAGGATTTGTGGCTGCCGGTAACTCTTCAGGTCATGTTGATTTTGTGTAGTTGTTTCAAAGGACCGTCCAATGTACACACAGTAAATGTTAACAATGACTATAATAACCAATCCCAACTTTAAATAGACGGTTCAGTATGTAAACATCTGACAGGCAAAGTTGAGGAGACGACGTGGTTAAAAAGATTACGAGTTACTTATCTAATATGCATTTAATACTCCTTATAAATGTAATATATTTGTTATTTTATAAATGTACATCTTATTTTGTTTTTATTTAACATTTATGAACATTTACAAAATAAGATTTACATTTATGTGAATGGTATTTTTTTTATCAGAATGGTGAGATGAGCCGAGAATGAAAAGTACATCAAACACACCGACAAAAGGACAACAACAATGGGTTAGGGTTAGAATGGGTTAGGGTTAGGGTTAGAATGGGTTAGGGTTAGGGTTAGAATGGGTTAGGGTTAGGGTTAGAATGGGTTAGGGATAGAATGGGTTAGGGATAGAATGGGTTAGGGTTAGAATGGGTTAGGGTTAGGGTTAGAATGGGTTAGGGTTAGGGTTAGAATGGGTTAGGGTTAGGGTTAGAATGGGTTAGAATGGGTTAGGGTTAGAATGGGTTAGGGTTAGAATGGGTTAGTGTTAGAATGGGTTAGGGTTAGAATGGGTTGGGTTAGAATGGTTTAGAATGGGTTAGGGTTAGAATGGGTTAGAATGGGTTAGGGTTAGAATGGGTTAGGGTTAGAATGGGTTAGGGTAAGAATGGGTTAGTGTTAGAATGGGTTAGAATAGGTTAGAGTTAGAATGGGTTAAGGTTAGGATGGGTTAGAATGGGTTAGGGTTAGAATGGGTTAGAATGGGTTAGGGTTAGAATGGGTTAGGGTTAAAATGGGTTAGAATGGGTTAGGGTTAGAATGGGTTAGGGTTAGAATGGGTTAGGGTTAGAATGGGTTAAGGTTAGAATGGGTCAGGGTTAGAATTGGTTAAGGATAGAATGGGTTAAGGTTAGAATGGGTCAGGGTTAGAATGGGTTAGAGTTAGAATGGGTTAGGGTTAGAATGGGTTAGAATAGGTTAGAGTTAGAATGGGTTAAGGTTAGGATGGGTTAGAATTGGTTAGGGTTAGAATGGGTTAGGGTTAGAATGGGTTAGGGTAAGAATGGATTAGTGTTAGAATGGGTTAGGGTTAGAATGGGTTAGAATGGGTTAGAATAGGTTAGAGTTAGAATGGGTTAAGGTTAGGATGGGTTAGAATAGGTTAGGGTTAGAATGGGTTAGAATGGGTTAGGGTTAGAATGGGTTAGGGTTAAAATGGGTTAGAATGGGTTAGGGTTAGAATGGGTTAGGAATAGAATGGGTTAGGGTTAGAATGGGTTAAGGTTAGAATGGGTCAGGGTTAGAATTGTTAAGGATAGAATGGGTTAAGGTTAGAATGGGTCAGGGTTAGAATGGGTTAAGGTTAGAATGGGTTAGGGTTAGAATGGGTTAGGGTTAAAATGGTTTAGGGTTAGAATGGGTTAGGGTTAGAATGGGTTAGGGTTAGAATGGGTTAGGGTTAGGATGGGTTAGAATGGGTTAGAATGGGTTAGTGCTAGAATAGGTTTGGGTTAGAATGGGTTAGGATGGGTTAGGGTTAGAATGGGTTAGTGTTAGAATGGGTTAGAGTTAGGATGGGATAGGGTTAGGATGGGATAGGGTTAGGATGGGTTAGAATGGGTTAGGGTTGGAATGGGTTAGTCTTCAAATGGGTTAGAATGGGTTAGGGTTAGAATGGGTTAAGGTTAGAATGGGTCAGGGTTAGAATTGGTTAAGGTTAGAATGGGTAAAGGTTGGAATGGGACAGGGTTAGAATGGGTTAGGGTTAGAATGGGTGTGGGCTAGAATGGGTTAGGGTTAAAATGGTTTAGGGTTAGAATGGGTTATGGTTAGAATGGGTTAGAATGAGTTAGGGTTAGGACGGGTTAGAGTTAGAATGAGTTAGGGTTAGAATTTGTTAATGTTATAATGGGTTAGGGTTAGGGATATAATGGGTTTGGGTTAGAATGGGTTAGGATTAGAATGGGTTAGGGGTAGGGTTAGAATGGGATAGGGTTAGAATGGGTTAGGGTTAGAATGGGTTAGGGTTAGAATGGAATAGGGTTAGAATGGGTTAGGGTAAAATGATTTAGGGTTAGAAAGGGTTAGGGTTAGAATTGGTTAGAATGGGTTAGGGTTAGAATGGGTTAGGGTTAGAATGGGTTAAGTTTAGAATTGGTTAGGGTTAAAATCGGTTAGGGTTAGGATGGGTTAGGGTTAGTTTTGGAAGGGGTTAAGGTTAGAATGGGTCAGGGTTAGAATGGGTTAAGGTTAGAATGGGTCAGTGTTAGAATGGGATAGGGTTAGCATGGGTTAGTGTTAGAATGGGTTAGGGTTAGGATGGGTTAGAATGGGTTAGGGTTAGGATGGGATAGTGATAGAATGGGTTAGTGTTAGAATGGGTTAGGGTTAGGATGAGTTAGAATGGGTTAGGGTTAGAATGGGTTAGAGTTAGGATTGGTTAGAATGGGTTAGGGTTAGGGTTCGGATGGGTTAGGGTTAGAATGGGTTAGAATAGCTTAGAGTTAGGATGGGTTAGAATGGGTTAGGATGGGTTAGGATGGGTTAGAATGAGTTAGAATGGGTTAGTGTTAGAATGGGTCAGGGTTAGGATGGGTTAGGGTTAGAATGGGTTAGGGTTGGGATGGGTTAGGGATAGAATGGGTTAGGATGGGTTAGAATGGGTTCGGGTTAGAATGGGTTAGGATGGGTTAGAATGGGTTAGAATGAGTTAGAATGGGTTAGTATGGGTTAGAATGGATTAGTGTTAGAATGGGTTAGGGATAGAATGGGTTAGGGTTAGGATGGGTTAGAATGGGTTAGGGTTAGGATGGTTTAGGGATAGAATGGTGTAGGATAGGTTAGGGTTAGAATGGGTTAGGATGGGTTAGAAAGGGTTAGAATGGGTTAGAATGGGTAAGTGTTAGAATGGGTTAGGGTTAGAATGGGTTAAGATGGGTTAGAATGGGTTAGGATGGGTTAGAATGGGTTAGTGTTAGAATGGGTTAGGGTTAGAATGGGTTAGGATGAGTTAGGATGGGTTAGAATGGGTTAGAATGGGTTAGTGTTAGAATGGGTTAGGGTTAGAATGGGTTAGGATGGGTTAGGATGGGTTAGGGTTAGGATGGGATAGTGTCAGGATGGGTTAGGGTTAGGATGGGATAGGGTTAGAAGGAGTTAGAATGGGTTAGGGTTAGGATGGGATAGGGTTAGAATGGGTTAGGATGGGATAGGATGGGTTTAGAATAGGTTAGAATGAGAAAGAATGGGTTAGGATTGGTTATAATGGGTTAGGATGGGGTTAGTAGGGGGGTGCGGTAGTAGGGGGGTAGGTGGGGTAGAATGGGGGTAGGGGGATGGGTGTAGGGAGGGGTGAGGGTGATTGGGGGAGGGGGTGATGAGGGGTGATGGGGGTGTTTGGGGGTGGGGGTGGTTGGGGGAGGGGGTGTGAGGGGGTGGTGGGGGGAGATGGGTGGGAGGGGGTGGATGGGGTGTGGGGTGGTAGGGGGGAGGAGGGGGGTGGGGGTGGGGGGTGGGATTAGGGGGTGGGAGGGGGTGGGGGGTGGTGGGGTGGGGGGAGTGGGGGGTGAGGGGTGATTGGGGGTGGGGGTGGTGGGGTGGAGGGGGGAGGGGGTGGAGGTGGTGTGGGGGTGTTGGGGTGAGAAGGGTTTGTAGGGGGTGGTGGGGGGTGATGGGGGGTGTTGGGGGGTGGTGGGGGGTGGTGGGGGTGGTTGGGGGGTGGGGGAGTTGGGGGAGTGGGGGTGTTGGGGGGTGTTGGGGGGTGTGGGGGGTGGGGGTGGTTGGGGGGTGGGGGTGTGGGGAGTGGTGGTGTTGGGGGTGGGGTGTGGGGGGAGAGGGGGGGGGGGGGTGGGTGGTGGGGGGGTCGTGGCAGTGAGGGGGGGGGTGTGTAGGAGGTGGGGTGGGTGGAGGATGGGTTAGAATGGGTTAGGGTTAGGATGGGATAGGGTTAGAATGGGTTAGGGTTAGGATGGGAAAGGGTTAGGATGGGTTAGGGTTAGGATGGGATAGGGTTAGAAGGGGTGAGAATGGGTTAGGGTTAGGGTGGGATAGGGCTAGAATGGGTTAGGATGGGTTAGGATGGGTTAGAATGGGTTAGAATGAGTAAGAATGGGTTAGGATGGGTTATAATGGGTTATGATGGGTTAGGATGGGTAGAATGGGTTAGAAAGGGTTAGTGTTAGAATGGGTTAGGGTTAGAATAGGTTTGGATGGGTTAGAATGTGTTAGTGTTAGAATGGGTTAGGGTTAGAATGGGTTAGGATGGGTTAGGGTTAGGATGGGATAGGGTTAGAATGGGTTAGGGTTAGGAGGGTTAGGGTTAGGGTGGGATAGGGTTAGAAGGGGTTAGAGTGAGTTAGGGTTAGGATGGGATAGGGTTAGGATGTTTTAGGATGGGTTAGAATGGGTTAGAATGAGAAAGAATGGGTTAGGATGGGTTATAATGGGTTTAGAATGGGTTGGAATGGGTTAGGATGGGGTTAGAATGGGTTAGTGTTAGAATAGGTTAGGGTTAGATGGGGTTAGGTTGGGTTAGGATGGGTTAGGGTTAGGATGGGTTAGGGTTAGGATGGGATAGGGTTAGGATGGGTTAGGGTTAGGATGGGATAGGGTTAGAAGGGGTGAGGATTGGTTAGGGTTTGGGTGGGATAGGGCTAGAATGGGTTTAGGATGGGTTAGGATGGGTTAGAATGGGTTAGAATGAGTAAGAATGGGTTATAATGGGTTATAAATGGGTTATGATGGGTTAGGATGGGTTAGAATGGGTTAGAAAGGGTTAGTGTTAGAATGGGTTAGGGTTAGAATAGGTTAGGATGGGTTAGAATGTGTTAGTGTTAGAATGGGTTAGGGTTAGAATGGGTTAGGATGGGTTAGGGTTAGGATGGGATAGGGTTAGAATGGGTTAGGGTTAGGAGGGTTAGGGTTAGGGTGGGATAGGGTTAGAGTGGGTTAGGGTTAGGATGGGATGGGTTAGGATGTTTTACGATGTTTTAGAATGGGTTAGAATGAGAAAGAATGGGTTAGGGTGGGTTATAATGGGTTAGGATGGGTTAGAATGGGTTAGGATAGGTTAGGATAGGTTAGAATGGGTTAGAATGGGTTAGTGTTAGAATGGGTTAGGGTTAGTATGGGTTAGGATGGGTTAGGATGGGTTAGGGTTAGAATGGGTTAGTGTTAGAATGGGTTAGGGTAGAAATGGGTTAGGATGGGTTAGGGTTAGAATGGGTTAGTGTTAGAATGGATTAGGTTAGAATGGGTTAGGATGGGTTAGGATGGGTTAGGGTTAGAATGGGTTAGTGTTTAGAATGGGATAGGGTTAGAATGGGTTAGGATGGGTTAGAATGGGTTAAAATGGGTTAGTGTTAGAATGGGTTGTGGTTAGAATGGGTTAGGATAGATTCCAGATGATGGGTTAGGGTTAGAATGGGTTAGTGTTAGAATGGGATAGGGTTAGAATGGGATAGGGTTAGAATGGGTTAGGGTTAGGATGGGATAGGGTTAGGATGGGTTAGGATGGGTTCCCATGGATAGGTTAGGATGTGTTAGGGTTCCAGATCCAATAGGTTCAAGAGGGGTAGAATGGAATAGGTTAGAATGAGTAACAATAAACTACAGATGGGTTATAATGGGTTGCACAGTGGGTTTAAACAATCCATGGGTTAGAATGGATTGAAAAGGGTAAGTGTTCAATAAGGTTAGGGTTAGAATCAGTTAGGATGGGTTCAGATGCTAGTGTTAGAATGGTTTAGGGTTAGAATGGGTTCCAGTAGGATCCATCCAGGGGGTTAGGTTCCATGGGTTCCGGTTAGGATGGGTCAGGTACAAAGGGGTTGAATCAGTTTACGGTTCATATGGGATAGGGTTAGAATGGGTTAGGATGGGTTAGGGTTAGGATGGGATGGGTTAGGATGGGTTAGGGTTAGGATGGGATAGGGTTAGAAGGGGTTAGAATGGGTTACGGTTAGTATGGGATCCATTAGAATCCATTCCCAGTAGGTTACAGATAGGTACAAATGGGTTAGATAGGTACAGATAGGGTTCCGGTTAGAATGGGTTAGTGTAGAATGGGTAAGGGTTAGAATGGGTTAGGATGGGTTAGGATAGGTACCAGTTAGAATGGGTTAGTGTTAGAATGGGATGGGTTAGAATGGTTTACGATAGGTAGAATGGGTTAGAATGGGTTAGGATGGGTTAGAATGGGTTAGAATGGGTTAGAATGGGTTAGTGTTGAATGGATTAGGTTAGAATGGGTTAGGATGGGTTAGGATAGGGTTAAAATAGGTTTAGAATCAGTTAGAATGGGTTAGTGTTAGAATGGGTCACAGGTTAGGATGGGTTAGGGTTAGAATGGGTTAGGGTTGGGATGGGTTAGGGATAGAATGGGTTAGGATGGGTTAGAATAGATTGGTTAGAATGGGTTAGGATGGGTTAAAATAGGTTAAAATAAGTTAGAATGGGTTAGTATCGGTTAGAATGGATTAGTGTTAGAATGGGTTAGGGATAGAATGGGTTAGGGTTAGGATGGGTTAGAATGGGTTAGGGTTAGGATAGTTTCAGGGATAGAATGGTGTAGGATAGGTTAGGGTAGAATGGGTTGCCCATAGGTCAAAAAGGTTAGAATGGGTTAGAATGGGTAAGTGTTAGAATGGGTTAGGGTTAGAATGGGTTAAGATGGGTTAGAATGGGTTAGGATGGGTTAGAATGGGTTAGTGTTAGAATGGGTTAGGGTTAGAATGGGTTAGGATGAGTTAGGATGGGTTAGAATGGGTTAGAATGGGTTAGTGTTAGAATGGGTTAGTGTTAGAATGGGTTAGATTGATCCATGGGTTAGGGTTAGGATAGGGATAGTGTCAGGATGGGTTAGGGTTAGGATAGGAATAGGTTAGAAGGAGTTAGAATGGGTTAGGGTTAGGATGGGATAGGGTTAGAATGGGTTAGAATAGGGATAGGATGGGTTAGAATAGGTTAGAATGAGAAAGAATGGGTTAGGATTGGTTATAATGGGTTAGGATGGGTTATAATGGGTTAGTGTTAGAATGGGTTAGGGTTAGAATGGGTTAGGATGGGTTAGAATGGGTTAGGGTTAGAATGGGTTAGTGTTATAATGGGATCCAGTTAGAATGGGATAGGGTTAGGATGGGTTAGAATGGGTTAGGGTTAGGATCGGGATGGGTTAGAATGGGTTAGAATAGGGTTAGGGTTAGGATGGGATGGGTTAGAAGGGGTGAGAATGGGTTAGGGTTAGGGTGGGATAGGGCTAGAATGGGTTAGGATGGGTTAGGATAGGGTAGGGAATATAGGTCAGAATGAGTAAGAATGGGTTAGGATGGGTTATAATGGGTTATGATGGGTTAGGATGGGTTAGAATGGGTTAGAAAGGGTTAGTGTTAGAATGGGTTAGGGTTAGAATAGGTTAGGATGGGTTAGAATGTGTTAGTGTTAGAATGGGTTAGGGTTAGAATGGGTTAGGATGGGTTAGGGTTAGGATGGAATAGGTTAGAATGGGTTAGGGTTAGGAGGGTTAGGGTTAGGGTGGGATAGGGTTAGAAGGGGTTAGAGTGAGTTAGGGTTAGGATGGGATAGGGTTAGGATGTTTTAGGATGGGTTAGAATGAGAAAGAATGGGTTAGGGTGGGTTATAATGGGTTAGGATGGGTTAGAATGGGTTAGGATGGGTTAGAATGGGTTAAAATAGGTTAGAATGGGTTAGTGTTAGAATGGGTTAGGGTTAGTATGGGTTAGGATGGGTTAGGATGGGTTAGGGTTAAAATGGGTTAGTGTTGGGTAGGTGGTGGGTTGGGCTAGGTGGTAGGGTTACAAGTGGCTAGTATAATGGATTAGGGTTAGAATGGGTTAGGATAGGTAGGATGGGTTAGGGTTAGAATGGGTTAGTGTTAGAATGGGATAGGGTTAAAATAGGTTAGGATGGGTTAGAATGGGTTAGAATGGGTTAGTGTTAGAATGGGTTGTGGTTAGATGGGTTAGGATGGGTTAGGATGGGTTAGGGTTAGAATGGGTTAGTGTTAGAATGGGATAGGGTTAGAATGGATAGGGTTAGAATGGGTTAGGTTAGGGATGGGATAGGGTTAGGATGGGTTAGGATGGGTTAGGATGGGTAGGGTTAGGATGTGTTAGGGTTAGGATGGGATAGGGTTAGAAGGGGTGAGAATGGGATAGGGTTAGAATGAGTAACAATTGGTTAGGATGGGTTATAATGGGTTAGGATGGGTTTGAACGGGTTAGGATGGGTTAGAATGGGTTAGAAAGGGTTAGTGTTAGAATAGGTTAGGGTTAGAATAGGTTAGGATGGGTTAGAATGTGTTAGTGTTAGAATGGTTTAGGGTTAGAATGGGTTAGGATGGGTTAGGGTTAGGAGGGGTTGGGTTAGGATGGGTTAGGGTTAGGATGGGTCAGGTTTAGAAGGGGTTAGAATGGGTTACGGTTCATATGGGATAGGGTTAGAATGGGTTAGGATGGGTTAGGGTTAGGATGGGATAGGGTTAGGATGGGTTAGGGGTTAGGATGGGATAGGGTTAGAGGGGTTAGAATGGGTTACGGTTAGTATGGGATAGGGTTAGAATGGGTTAGGATGGGTTAGGATGGGTTAGAATGGGTTAGGATGGGTTAGATGGGTTAGGGTTAGAATGGGTTAGTGTTAGAATGGGTAAGGGTTAGAATGGGTTAGGATGGGTTAGGATGGGTTAGGGTTAGAATGGGTTAGTGTTAGAATGGGATAGGGTTAGAATGGTTTAGGATGGGTTAGAATGGGTTAGAATGGGTTAGGATGGGTTAGAATGGGTTAGAATGGGTTAGAATGGGTTAGTGTTAGAATGGGTTAGGGTTAGAATGCGTTAGGATGGGTTAGGATGGTTTAGGGTTAGAATTGGTTAGTGTTTGAATGGGTTAGGGTTAGAATGGGTTAGGATGGGTTAGGATGGGTTAGGGTTAGAATGGGTTAGTGTTAGAATGGGTTAGGGTTAGAATGGGTTAGGATGGGTTAGGATGGGTTAGGGTTAGGATGGGATAGGGTTAGAAGGGGTGAGAATGGGTTAGGGTTAGGATGGGATAGGGTTAGAATGGGTTAGGATGGGTTAGGATGGGTTAGATTGGGTTAGAATGAGTAACAATGGGTTAGGATGGGTTATAATGGGTTAGGATGGGTTTGAATGGTTTAGGATGGGTTAGAATGGGTTAGAAAGGGTTAGTGTTAGAATGGGTTAGGGTTAGAATAGGTTAGGATTGGTCAGGTTTAGAAGGGGTTAGAATGGGTTACGGTTCGTATGGGATAGGGTTAGAATGGGTTAGGATAGGTTAGGATACGTTAGAATGGGTTAGAATGAGTAAGAATGGGTTAGGATGGGTTAGAGTTAGGAGGGGTTGGGTTAGGATGGGTTAGGGTTAGGATTGGTCAGGTTTAGAAGGGGTTAGAATGGGTTACGGTTCGTATGGGATAGGGTTAGAATGGGTTAGGATGGGTTAGGATGGGTTAGAATGGGTTAGAATGAGTAAGAATGGGTTAGGATGGGTTATAATTGGTTAGGATGGGTTAGAATGGGTTAGGATGGGTTAGAATGGGTTAGAAAGGGTTAGTGTTAGAATGGGTTAGGGTTAGAATAGGTTAGGATGGGTTAGAATGTGTTAGTGTTAGAATGGGTTAAGGTTAGAATGGTTTAGGATGGGTTAGGGTTAGGATGGGATAGGGTTAGGATGGGTTAGGGTTAGGATGGGATAGGGTTAGAAGGGGCTAAATTAGAATGGGTTACGGTTAGTATGGGATAGGGTTAGAATGGGTTAGGATGGGTTAGGACGGGTTAGAATGGGTTAGAATGAGTAAGATGGGTTAGGATGTGTTAGAATTGGTTAGGATGGGTTAGAATGGGTTAGGATGGGTTAGAATGGGTTAAAATGGATTAGTGTTAGAATGGGTTAGGGTTAGAATGGGTTAGTGTTAGAATGGGATAGGGTTAGAATGGGATAGGGTTAGGATGGGTTAGAATGGGTTATGGTTAGGATGGGATAGGGTTAGAATGGGTTAGGGTTAGGATGGGATAGGGTTAGGATCAGTTAGAATGGGTTAGGGTTAGGATAGGTTAGAATGGGTTAGAGTTAGAATGGGATAGGATGGGTTAGAATGGGTTAGAATGAGTTAGATTGGGTTAGGATGGGTTAGAATGGGTTAGGGTTAGAATGGGTTAGGGTTAGGATGGGTTAGGGTTAGAATGGTTTAGGGTTAGGATGGGTTAGGAATAGAATGGGTTAGGATGGGTTAGGGTAAGAATGGGTTAGGGTTAGAATGGGTTAGGGATAGAATGGGTTAGGATGGGTTAGAATGGGCTAGGATGGGTTAGAATGGACAAGTGTTAGGATGGGTTAGGGTAAGAATGGGTTAGGGTTAGGATGTGTTAGGGTTAGGATGTGTTAGAATGGGTTAGGATGGGTTAGAATGGGTTAGGGTTAGGATGGGTTAGGGTAAGAATGGGTTAGGGTTAGGATGGGTTAGGGTTAGGATGGGTTAGAATGGGTTAGTGTTAGAATGGGTTAGGATGGGTTAGAATGGGTTAGAATGAGAAAGAATGGGTTAGGATGGGTTAGGATGGGTTAGGATGCGTTAGGTTTAGAATGGGTTAGTGTTAGAATGGGATAGGGTTAGGATGGGATAGGGTTAGAATGTGTTAGGGTTAGGATGGGATAGGGTTAGGATGGGTTAGGATGGGTTAGGGTTAGGATGGGTAGGGTTAGGATGGGTTAGGGTTTCGGATGGGATAGGGTTAGAAGGGGTGAGAATGGGTTAGGGTTAGGATGGGATAGGGTTAGAATGGGTTAGGATGGGTTAGGATGGGTTAGAATGGGTTAGGATGGGTTAGGATGGGTTAGGGTTAGAATGGGTTAGTGTTAGAATGGGTAAGGGTTAGAATGGGTTAGGATGGGTTAGGGTTAGAATGGGTTAGTGTTAGAATGGGATAGGGTTAGAATGGGTTAGGATGGGTTAGAATGGGTTAGAATGGGTTAGAATGGGTTAGTGTTAGAATGGGTTAGGGTTAGAATGGGTTAGGATGGGTTAGGATGGTTTAGGGTTAGAATTGGTTAGTGTTAGAATGGGTTAGGGTTAGAATGGGTTAGGATGGGTTAGGATGGGTTAGGGTTAGAATGGGTTAGTGTTAGAATGGGTTAGGGTTAGAATGGGTTAGGATGGGTTAGGATGGGTTAGGGTTAGGATGGGATAGGGTTAGAAGGGGTGAGAATGGGTTAGGGTTAGGATGGGATAGTGTTAGAATGGGTTAGGATGGGTTAGGATGGGTTAGATTGGGTTAGAATGAGTAACAATGGGTTAGGATGGGTTATAATGGGTTAGGATGGGTTTGAATGGTTTAGGATGGGTTAGAATGGGTTAGAAAGGGTTAGTGTTAGAATGGGTTAGGGTTAGAATAGGTTAGGATTGGTCAGGTTTAGAAGGGGTTAGAATGGGTTACGGTTCGTATGGGATAGGGTTAGAATGGGTTAGGATAGGTTAGGATGGGTTAGAATGGGTTAGAATGAGTAAGAATGGGTTAGGATGGGTTAGGGTTAGGAGGGGTTGGGTTAGGATGGGTTAGGGTTAGGATTGGTCAGGTTTAGAAGGGGTTAGAATGGGTTACGGTTCGTATGGGATAGGGTTAGAATGGGTTAGGATGGGTTAGGATGGGTTAGAATGGGTTAGAATGAGTAAGAATGGGTTAGGATGGGTTATAATTGGTTAGGATGGGTTAGAATGGGTTAGGATGGGTTAGAATGGGTTAGAAAGGGTTAGTGTTAGAATGGGTTAGGGTTAAAATAGGTTAGGATGGGTTAGAATGTGTTAGTGTTAGAATGGGTTAAGGTTAGAATGGGTTAGGATGGGTTAGGGTTAGGATGGGATAGGGTTAGGATGGGTTAGGGTTAGGATGGGATAGGGGTAGAAGGGGTTAGAATGGGTTACGGTTGGTATGGGATAGGGTTAGAATGGGTTAGGATGGGTTAGGACGGGTTAGAATGGGTTAGAATGAGTAAGATGGGTTAGGATGGGTTAGAATTGGTTAGGATGGGTTAGAATGGGTTAGGATGGGTTAGAATGGGTTAAAATGGATTAGTGTTAGAATGGGTTAGGGTTAGCATGGGTTAGTGTTAGAATGGGATAGGGTTAGAATGGGATAGGGTTAGGATGGGTTAGAATGGGTTATGGTTAGGATGGGATAGGGTTAGAATGGGTTAGGGTTAGGATGGGATAGGGTTAGGATCAGTTAGAATGGGTTAGGGTTAGGATAGGTTAGAATGGGTTAGAGTTAGAATGGGATAGGATGGGTTAGAATGGGTTAGAATGAGTTAGATTGGGTTAGGATGGGTTAGAATGGGTTAGGGTTAGAATGGGTTAGGGTTAGGATGGGTTAGGGTTAGAATGGTTTAGGGTTAGAATGGGTTAGGAATAGAATGAGTTAGGATGGGTTAGGGTAAGAATGGGTTAGGGTTAGAATGGGTTAGGGATAGAATGGGTTAGGATGGGTTAGAATGGGATAGGATGGGTTAGAATGGACAAGTGTTAGGATGGGTTAGGGTAAGAATGGGTTAGGGTTAGGATGGGTTAGGGTTAGGATGTGTAAGAATGGGTTAGGATGGGTTAGAATGGGTTAGGGTTAGGATGGGTTAGGGTAAGAATGGGTTAGGGTTAGGATGGGTTAGGGTTAGGATGGGTTAGAATGGGTTAGTGTTAGAATGGGTTAGGATGGGTTAGAATGGGTTAGAATGAGAAAGAATGGGTTAGGATGGGTTAGGATGCGTTAGGTTTAGAATGGGTTAGTGTTAGAATGGGATAGGGTTAGAATGGGATAGGGTTAGGATGAGTTAGGATGGGTTAGGGTTAGGATGGGTAGGGTTAGGATGGGTTAGGGTTTCGGATGGGATAGGGTTAGAAGGGGTGAGAATGGGTTAGGGTTAGGATGGGATAGGGTTAGAATGGGTTAGGATGGGTTAGGATGGGTTAGAATGGGTTAGAATGGGTTATAATGGGTTAAGATGGGTTAGAATGGGTTAGAAAGGGTTAGTGTTAGAATGGGTTAGGGTTAGAATGGGTTAGGATGGGTTAGGGTTAGGATGGGATAGGGTTAGGATCGGTTAGGGTTAGGATGGGTTAGGATGGGTTAGGGTTAGGATGGGATAGGGTTAGAAGGGGTTACGGTTAGTATGGGATAGGGTTAGAATGGGTTAGGATGGGTTAGGACGGGTTAGAATGGGTTAGAATGAGTAAGATGGGTTAGGATGGGTTAGAATTGGTTAGGATGGGTTAGAATGGGTTAGGATGGGTTAGAATGGGTTAGAATGGATTAGTGTTAGAATGGGTTAGGGTTAGAATGGGTTAGGATGGGTTAGGGTTAGAATGGGTTAGTGTTAGAATGGGATAGGGTTAGAATGGGATAGGGTTAGGATGGGTTAGAATGGGTTAGGGTTAGGATGGGATAGGGTTAGAATGGGTTAGGATTAGGATGGGATAGGGTTAGGATCGGTTAGAATGGGTTAGGGTTAGGATAGGTTAGAATGGGTTAGGGTTAGAATGGGATAGGATGGGTTAGAATGGGTTAGAATGAGTTAGATTGGGTTAGGATGGGTTAGAATGGGTTAGGGTTAGAATGGGTTAGGGTTAGGATGGGTTAGGGTTAGAATGGTTTAGGGTTAGGATGGGTTAGGAATAGAATGGGTTAGGATGGGTTAGGGTAAGAATGGGTTAGGATTAGAATGAGTTAGGGTTAGGATGGGTTAGGGTAAGAATGGGTTAGGGTTAGGATGGGTTAGGGTTAGGATGGGTTAGAATGGGTTAGTGTTAGAATGGGTTAGGATGGGTTAGGATGGGTTAGAATGGGTTAGAATGAGAAAGAATGGGTTAGGATGGGTTAGGATGCGTTAGGGTTAGAATAAGTTAGTGTTAGAATGGGATAGGGTTAGAATGGGATAGGGTTAGGATGAGTTAGAATGGGTTAGGGTTAGGATGGGATAGGGTTAGAATGTGTTAGGGTTAGGATGGGATAGGGTTAGGATGGGTTAGGATGGGTTAGGGTTAGGATGGGTAGGGTTAGGATGGGTTAGGGTTTCGGATGGGATAGGGTTAGAAGGGGTGAGAATGGGTTAGGGTTAGGATGGGATAGGGTTAGAATGGGTTAGGATGGGTTAGAATGGGTTAGAATGAGTAAGAATGGGTTAGGATGGGTTATAATGGGTTAGGATGGGTTATAATGGGTTAGGATGGGTTAGAATGGGTTAGAAAGGGTTAGTGTTAGAATGGGTTAGGGTTAGAATGGGTTAGGATGGGTTAGGGTTAGGATGGGATAGGGTTAGGATGGGTTAGGGTTAGGATGGGTTAGGATGGGTTAGGGTTAGGATGGGATAGGGTTAGAAGGGGTTAGAATGGGTTACGGTTAGTATGGGATAGGGTTAGAATGGGTTAGGATGGGTTAGGACGGGTTAGAATGGGTTAGAATGAGTAAGATGGGTTAGGATGGGTTAGAATTGGTTAGGATGGGTTAGAATGGGTTAGGATGGGTTAGAATGGATTAGTGTTAGAATGGGTTAGGGTTAGAATGGGTTAGGATGGGTTAGGGTTAGAATGGGTTAGTGTTAGAATGGGATAGGGTTAGAATGGGATAGGGTTAGGATGGGTTAGAATGGGTTAGGGTTAGGATGGGATAGGGTTAGAATGGGTTAGGGTTAGGATGGGATAGGGTTAGGATCGGTTAGAATGGGTTAGGGTTAGGATAGGTTAGAATGGGTTAGGGTTAGAATGGGATAGGATGGGTTAGAATGGGTTAGAATGAGTTAGATTGGGTTAGGATGGGTTAGAATGGGTTAGGGTTAGAATGGGTTAGGGTTAGGATGGGTTAGGGTTAGAATGGTTTAGGGTTAGGATGGGTTAGGAATAGAATGGGTTAGGATGGGTTAGGGTAAGAATGGGTTAGGATTAGAATGGGTTAGGGATAGAATGGGTTAGGATGGGTTAGAATGGGCTAGGATGGGTTAGAATGGACAAGTGTTAGGATGGGTTAGGGTAAGAATGGGTTAGGGTTAGGATGGGTTAGGGTTAGGATGTGTTAGAATGGGTTAGGATGGGTTAGAATGAGTTAGGGTTAGGATGGGTTAGGGTAAGAATGGGTTAGGGTTAGGATGGGTTAGGGTTAGGATGGGTTAGAATGGGTTAGTGTTAGAATGGGTTAGGATGGGTTAGGATGGGTTAGAATGGGTTAGAATGAGAAAGAATGGGTTAGGATGGGTTAGGATGCGTTAGGGTTAGAATAAGTTAGTGTTAGAATGGGATAGGGTTAGAATGGGATAGGGTTAGGATGAGTTAGAATGGGTTAGGGTTAGGATGGGATAGGGTTAGAATGTGTTAGGGTTAGGATGGGATAGGGTTAGGATGGGTTAGGATGGGTTAGGGTTAGGATGGGTAGGGTTAGGATGGGTTAGGGTTTCGGATGGGATAGGGTTAGAAGGGGTGAGAATGGGTTAGGGTTAGGATGGGATAGGGTTAGAATGGGTTAGGATGGGTTAGGATGGGTTAGAATGGGTTAGAATGAGTAAGAATGGGTTAGGATGGGTTATAATGGGTTAGGATGGGTTAGAATGGGTTAGGATGGGTTAGAATGGGTTAGAAAGGGTTAGTGTTAGAATGGGTTAGGGTTAGAATGGGTTAGGATGGGTTAGGGTTAGGATGGGATAGGGTTAGGATGGGTTAGGGTTAGGATGGGTTAGGATGGGTTAGGGTTAGGATGGGTAGGGTTAGGATGGAATGGGGTTTCGGATGGGATAGGGTTAGAAGGGGTGAGAAGGGGTTAGGGTTAGGATGGGATAGGGTTAGGATGGGATAGGGTTAGAATGTGTTAGGGTTAGGATGGGATAGGGTTAGGATGGGTTAGGATGGTTAGGGTTAGAATGGGTAGGGTTAGGATGGGTTATGGTTTCGGATGGGATAGGGTTAGAAGGGGTGAGATGGGGTTAGGGTTAGGATGGGATAGGGTTAGGATGGGTTAGGATGGGTTAGAATGGGTTAGAATGAGTAAGAATGGGTTAGGATGGGTTAGAATGGGTTAGGATGGGTTAGAATTGGTTAGAAAGGGTTAGGGTTAGAATGGGTTAGGATTGGTTAGGGTTAGGATGGGATAGGGTTAGGATGGGTTAGGGTTAGGATGGGATAGGGTTAGAAGGGGTTAGAATGGGTTACGGTTAGTATGGGATAGGGTTAGAATGAGTTAGGATGGGTTAGGATGGGTTAGAATGGGTTAGAATGAGTAAGAATGGGTTAGGATGGGTTATAATTGGTTAGGATGGGTTAGAATGGGTTAGGATGGGTTAGAATGGGTTAAGGTTATAATGGGTTAGGGTTAGAACGGATTAGGATGGGTTAGTATGGGTTAAGGTTAGGATCGGATAGGGTTAGGATGGGTTAGGGTTAGGATGGGATAGGGTTAGAAGGGGTGAGAATGGGCTAGGGTTAGAATGGGATAGGGTTAGAATGGGTTTGGATGGGTTAGGATGGGTTAGAATGGGTTCGAATGAGTAAGAATGGGTTAGAATGGGTTAGAATGTGTTAGTGTTAGAATGGGTTACGATGGGTTAGGATGGGTTAGGGTTAAGATGGGATACGGTTAGGATGGGTTAGGGATAGGGCTAGAAGGGGTTAGAATGGGTTAGGGTTAGGATGGGAGAGGGTTAGAATGGGTTAGGATGGGTTAGGATGGGTTAGAATAGGTTAGAATGAGAAATAATGGGTTAGGATGGGTTATAATGGGGTAGGATGGGTTATAATGGGTTAGGATGGGTTAGAATGGGTTAGAATGGGTTAGGGTTAGAATGGGTTACGATGGGTTAGGATGGGTTAGGGTTAGAATGCATTAGGGTTAGAATGGGATAGGGTTAGGCTGGGTTAGAATGGGTTAGGGTTAGGATGGGAAAGTGTAAGGATGGGTTAGGGTTAGGATGGGATAGGGTTAGAATGTGTTAGGGTTAGGATGGGATAGGGTTAGGATGGGTTAGGATGGGTTAGGGTTAGGATGGGTAGGGTTAGGATGGGTTAGGGTTTCGGATGGGATAGGGTTAGAAGGGGTGAGAATGGGTTAGGGTTAGGATGGGATAGGGTTAGAATGGGTTAGGATGGGTTAGGATGGGTTAGAATGGGTTAGAATGAGTAAGAATGGGTTAGGATGGGTTATAATGGGTTAGGATGGGTTAGAATGGGTTAGAAAGGGTTAGTGTTAGAATGGGTTAGGGTTAGGATGGGTTAGGGTTAGGATGGGTTAGGATGGGTTAGGGTTAGGATGGGTAGGGTTAGGATGGAATGGGGTTTCGGATGGGATAGGGTTAGAAGGGGTGAGAAGGGGTTAGGGTTAGGATGGGATAGGGTTAGGATGGGATAGGGTTAGAATGTGTTAGGGTTAGGATGGGATAGGGTTAGGATGGGTTAGGATGGGTTAGGGTTAGGATGGGTAGGGTTAGGATGGGTTAGGGTTTCGGATGGGATAGGGTTAGAAGGGGTGAGAAGGGGTTAGGGTTAGGATGGGATAGGGTTAGGATGGGTTAGGATGGGATAGAATGGGTTAGAATGAGTAAGAATGGGTTAGGATGGGTTATAATGGGTTAGGATGGGTTAGAATGGGTTAGAAAGGGTTAGTGTTAGAATGGGTTAGGGTTAGAATAGGTTAGGATGGGTTAGAATGTGTTAGTGTTAGAATGGGTTAGGGTTAGATTGGGTTAGGATTGGTTAGGATTAGGATGGGTTAGGGTTAGGATGGGACAGGGTTAGAATTGTTTTTATTTTTTTATTTCACCTTCATTTAACCAGGTAGGCTAGTTGAGAACAAGTTCTCATTTGCAACTGCGACCTGGCCAAGATAAGGCATAGCAGTGTGAACAGACAACACAGAGTTACACATGGAGTAAACAATTACCAAGTCAATAACACAGTAGAAAAAAGGGGGTTAGAATGGGTTACGGTTAGTATGGGATAGGGTTAGATTGGGTTAGGATGGGTTAGGATGGGTTAGAATGGGTTAGAATGAGTAAGAATGTGTTAGGATGGGTTATAATTGGTTAGGATGGGTTAGAATGGGTTAGGATGGGTTAGAATGGGTTAGGGTTATAATGGGTTAGGGTTAGAACGGATTAGGATGGGTTAGGATGGGTTAAGGTTAGGATCGGATAGGGTTAGGATGGGTTAGGGTTAGGATGGGATAGGGTTAGAAGGGGTGAGAATGGGCTAGGGTTAGAATGGGATTGGGTTAGAATGGGTTAGGATGGGTTAGGATGGGTTAGAATGGGTTCGAATGAGTAAGAATGGGGTAGGATGGGTTATTATGGGTTAGGATGGGTTAGAATGGGTTACGATGGGTTAGAATGGGTTAGAATGGGTTAGTGTTAGAATGGGTTAGGGTTAGAAGGGATTAGAATGGGTTAGGGTTAGGATGGGAGAGGGTTAGAATGGGTTAGGATGGGTTAGGATGGGTTAGGATGGGTTAGAATGAGAAAGAATGGGTTAGGATGGGTTATAATGGGTTAGGATGGGTTATAATGGGTTAGGATGGGTTAAAATGGGTTAGAATGGTTTAGGGTTAGAATGGGTTACGATGGGTTAGGATGGGTTAGGGTTAGAATGCGTTAGTGTTACAATGGGATAGGGTTAGAATGGGATAGGGTTAGGCTGGGTTAGAATGGGTTAGGGTTAGGATAGGAAAGTGTAAGGATGGGTTAGGGTTAGGATGGGATAGGGTTAGGATGGGTTAGGGTTAGGATGGGATAGGGTTAGAAGGGGTTAGGATGGGTTAGGATGGGTTAGAATGGGTTAGAATGAGTAAGAATGGGTTAGGATGGGTTACGATGGGTTAGGATGGGTTAGGGTTAGAATGCGTTAGTGTTACAATGGGATAGGGTTAGAATGGGATAGGGTTAGGCTGGGTTAGAATGGGTTAGGGTTAGGATGGGAAAGTGTAAGGATGGGTTAGGGTTAGGATGGGATAGGGTTAGGATGAGTTAGGGTTAGGATGGGATAGGGTTAGGATGGGTTAGGATGGGTTAGGATGGGTTAGAATGGGTTAGAATGAGTAAGAATGGGTTAGGATGGGTTATAATGGGTTAGGATGGGTTAGAATGGGTTAGAAAGGTTTCTTGTTAGAATGGGTTAGGGTTACAATAGGTTAGGATGGGTTAGAATGTGTTAGTGTTAGAATGGGTTAGGGTTAGAATGGGTTAGGATGGGTTAATGTTAGGATGGGATAGGGTTTGAAGGGGTTAGAATGGGTTAGGGTTAGGATGGGATAGGGTTAGAATGGGTTATGATGGGTTAGGATGGGTTAGAATGGGTTAGAATGAGAAATAATGGGTTAGGATGGGTTATAATGGGTTAGGATGGGTTAGAATGTGTTAGGATGGGTTAGAATTGGTTATAATGGGTTAGAATGGGTTAATGTTAGAATGGGTTAGGATTAGAATGGGTTAGGATGGGTTAGGATGGGTTAGGGTTAGAATGGGTTAGTGTTAGAATGGGTTAGGGTTAGAATGGGTTAGGATGGGTTAGGATGGGTTAGGGTTATAATGGGTTAGGATGGGTTAGAATAGGTTAGGATGGGTTAGAATGGGTTAGAAAGGGTTAGTGTTAGAATGGGTTAGGGTTAGGATGGGTTAGGGTTAGAATGGTTTAGGATGGGTTAGAAAGGGTTAGGATGGGTTAGAATGGGTTAGAGTTAGGATGGGATAGGGTTAGAATGGGTTAGGATGGGTTAGAATAGGTTAGAATGAGTAAGAATGGGTTAGGATGGTTATAATGGGTTAGGATGGTTTAGAATGGGTTAGGATGGGTTAGAATGGGTTAGTGTTAGAATGGGATAGGGTTAGAATGGGTTAGAATGGGTTAGGATGGGTTAGAATGGGTTAGGGTGGGTTAGAATGGGTTAGTGTTAGAATGGGTTAGGTTTAGAATGGGTTAGGGTAAGGGTGGGTTAGTGATATAATGTGTTAGGATGGGTTAGAATGGGTTAGGGTTAGGATGGGATAGAATGGGTTAGGATGGTTTAGGGTAAGAATAGGTTAGGGTTAGAATGGGTTAGGGTTAGGATGGGTTAGAATGGGTTAGGATGGGTTAGAATGGGTTAGAATGGGTTAGTGTTAGAAAGGGTTACGGTTAGAATAGGTTAGGATGGGTTAGAATGTGTTAGGGTTATAATGGGTTAGGATGGGTTAGAATGGGTTAGGATGGGTTAGAATGGGTTAGAAAGGGTTAGTGTTAGAATGGGTTAGGGTTAGAATAGGTTAGGATGGGTTAGAATGTGTTAGTGTTAGAATGGGTTAGGGTTACAATGGGTTAGGATGGGTTAGGGTTAGGATGGGATAGGGTTAGGATGGGTTAGGGTTAGGATGGGATAGGGTTAGAAGGGGTTAGAATGGGTTACGGTTAGTATGGGATAGGGTTAGAATGGGTTAGGATGGGTTAGAATGGGTTAGAATGGGTTAGTGTTAGAATGGGTTAGGGTTAGAATAGGTTAGGATGGGTTAGAATGTGTTAGTGTTAGAATGGGTTAGGGTTACAATGGGTTAGGATGGGTTAGGGTTAGGATGGGTTATAATTGGTTAGGATGGGTTAGAATGGGTTAGGATGGGTTAGAATGGGTTAGTGTTATAATGGGTTAGGGTTAGAATGGGTTAGGATGGGTTAGGATGGGCTAGGATTAGAATGGGTTAGTGTTAGAATGGATAGGATTAGAATGGGATAGGACGGGTTAGGGTTAGAATGGGTTAGGATGGGTTAGAAAGGGTTAGGATGGGTTAGAATGGGTTAGGGTTAGGATGGGATAGGGTTATTATGGGTTAGGATGGGTTAGGATGGGTTAGAATAGGTTAGAATGAGTAAGAATGGGTTAGGATGGTTATAATGGGTTAGGATGGTTTAGAATGGGTTAGGATGGGTTAGAATGGGTTAGTGTTAGAATGGGATAGGTTTTAGAATGGGTTAGGGTAAGTATGGGTTAGGGATAGAATGTGTTAGAATGGGTTAGGGTTAGGATGGGTTAGAATGGGTTAGGGTTAGAATGGGTTAGGATTGGTTAGAGTGGGTTGGTGTTTGAATGGGTTAGGGTTAGAATGGGTTAGGGTTTGGATGGGTTAGGGTTAGAATTGGTTAGGGTTAGGATGGGTTAGGGATAGAATGGGTTAGGATGGGTTAGAATGGGTTAGAATGAGTTAGAATGGGTTAGGATGGGTTAGAATGGGTTAGGGTTAGAATGGGTTAGGGTTAGGATGGGTTAGGGTTAGGATGGGTTAGGGTTAGGATGGGTTAGAATGGGTTAGGGTTAGAATGGGTTTGGGTTAGAATCGGTAAGGGTTAGGATGGGTACATACTTCCGGCGTCGACAGAGATGGCCGCCTCGCTTCGCGTTCCTAGGAAACTATGCAGTTTTTTGTTTTTTTACGTGTTATTTCTTACATTGGTACCCCAGGTCATCTTAGGTTTCATTACATGCAGTCGAGAAGAACTACTGAATATAAGAGCAGCATCAACTCACCATCAGTATGACCAAGAATATGACTTTCCCGGAACGGATCCTGTGTTCTGCCTTTCACCCAGGACAACGGAATGGATCCCAGCCTGCGACCCAAAAAAACAACGTCGTAAAAGAGGCAAACGAAGTGGTCTTCTGGTCAGGCTCCGGAGACGGGCACATCGCACGCCACTCCCTAGCATACTACTCGCCAATGTCCAGTCTCTTGACAACAAGGTTGATGAAATCCGAGCAAGGGTAGCATTCCAGAGGGACATCAGGGACTGTAACGTTCTTTGCTTCACGGAAACATGGCTCACTCGAGAGACGCTATCGGAGTTGGTGCTGCCAGCTGGTTTCTCCACGCATCGCGCCGACAGAAACAAACATCTTTCTGGTAAGAAGAGGGGCGGGGGCGTATGCTTTATGGTTAATGAGACGTGGTGTGGTCACAACAACATACAGAAACTCAAGTCCTTCTGTTCACCTGATTTAGAATTCCTCACAATCAAATGTCGACCGTATTATCTACCAAGGGAATTGTCTTCGATTATAATCACAGCCGTATATATTCCCCCCCAAGCAGACACATCAATGGCTCTGAACGAACTTTATTTGACTCTTTGCAAACTGGAATCCATATATCCTGAGGCTGCATTCATTGTAGCTGCAGATTTTATCAAGGCTAATCTGAAAACAAGACTCCCTAAATTGTATCAGCATATCGATTGCGCAACCAGGGCAGGTAAAACCTTGGATCATTGCTATTCTAACGTTCGCGATGCATATAAGGCCCTCCCCCGCACTCCTTTGGGAAAAGCTGACCACGACTCCATTTTGTTGCTCCCTGCCTACAGACAGAAGCTAAAACAAGAAGCTCCCACGCTGAGGTCTGTTCAAAGCTGGTCCGACCAATCTGATTCCACGCTCCAAGACTGCTTCCATCACGTGGACTGGGATATGTTTCGTATTGCGTCAGACAACAACATTGACGAATACGCTGATTCGGTGAGCGAAGATGTCGAAGATGTCGTTCCCGTAGCAACGATTAAAACATTCTCAAACCAGAGAATGTAGATTGATGGCAGCATTCGCGTGAAACTGAAAGCGCGAACCACTGCTTTTAATCAGGGCAAGGTGACCGGAAACATGACCGAATATAAACAGTGTAGCTATTCCCTCCGCAAGGCAATCAAACAAGCTAAGCGTCAGTATAGAGACAAAGTAGAATCGCAATTCAACGGCTCAGACACAAGAGGTATGTGTCAGGGTCTACAGTCAATCACGGATTACAAAAAGAAAACCAGCCCATTCACGGACCAGGATGCCTTGCTCCCAGGCAGACTAAATAACTTTTTGGCCCGCTTTGAGGACAATACAGTGCCACTGACACGGCCCGCAACCAAAACATGCGGACTCTCCTTCACTGCAGCCGAGGTGAGTAAAACATTTAAACGTGTTAACCCTCGCAAGGCTGCAGGCCCAGACGGCATCCCCAGCCGCGCCCTAAGAACATGCGCAGACCAGCTGGCTGGTGTGTTTATGGACATATTCAATCGATCGCTATCCCAGTCTGCTGTTCCCACATGCTTCAAGAGGGCCACCATTGTTCCTGTTCCCAAGAAAGCTAAGGTAACTGAGCTAAACAACTACCGCCACGTAGCACTCACTTCCGTCATCATGAAGTGCTTTGAGAGACTAGTCAAGGACCATATCACCTCCACCCTACCTGACACCCTAGACCCACTCCAATTTGCTTACCGCCCAAATAGGTCCACAGACGATGCATCTCAACCACACTGCACACTGCCCTAACCCATCTGGACAAGAGGAATACCTATGTGAGAATGCTGTTCATCGACTACAGCTCAGCATTTAACACCATAGTACCCTCCAAACTCGTCATCAAGCTCGAGACCCTGGGTCTCGACCCCGCCCTGTGCAACTGGGTACTGGACTTCCTGACGGGCCGCCCCCAGGTGGTGAGTGTAGGTAACAACATCTCCACCCCGCTGATCCTCAACACTGGGGCCTCACAAGGGTGCGTTCTGAGCCCTCTCCTGTACTCCCTGTTCACCCACGACTGCGTGGCCATGCACGCCTCCAACTCAATCATTAAGTTTGCAGATGACACAACAGTGGTAGGCTTGATTACCAACAACGACGAGACGGCCTACAGGGAGGAGGTGAGGGCCCTCGGAGTGTGGTGTCAGGAAAAATTACCTCACACTCAACGTCAACAAAACTAAGGAGATGATTGTGGACTTCAGGAAACAGCAGAGGGAACACACCCCCTATCCACATCGATGGAACTGTAGTGGAGAGGGTAGCAAGTTTTAAGTTCCTCGGGGTACACATCACAGACAAACTGAATTGGTCCACCCACACAGACATTATCGTGAAGAAGGCGCAGCAGCGCCTCTTCAACCTCAGGAGGCTGAAGAAATTTGGCTTGTCACCAAAAGCACTCACAAACTTCTACAGATGCACAATCGAGAGCATCCTGTCGGGCTGTATCACCGCCTGGTACGGCCACTGCTCCGCCCACAACCGTAAGGCTCTCCAGAGGGTAGTGAGGTCTGCACAACGCATCACAGGGGGCAAACTACCTGCCCTCCAGGACACCTACACCACCCAATGTCACAGGAAGGCCATAAAGATCATCAAGGACAACAACCACCCGAGCCACTGTCTGTTCACCCCGCTATCATCCAGAAGGCGAGGTCAGTACAGGTACATCAAAGCTGGGACCGAGAGACTGAAAAACAGCTTCTATCTCAAGACCATCAGACTGTTAAACAGCCACCACTAACATTGAGTGGCTGCTGCCAACACACTGACTCAACTCCAGCCACTTTAATAATGGGAATTAATGGGAATTGATGTAAAATATATCACAAGCCACTTTAAACAATGCTACTTAATATAATGTTTACATACCCTACATTATTTATCTCATATGTATACGTATATACTGTACTCGATACCATCTACTGCATCTTGTCTATGCCGCTCTGTACCACCACTCATTCATATATCTTTATGTACATATTCTTTATCCCTTTACACTTGTGTGTATAAGGTAGTAGTTTTGGAATTGTTAGCTAGATTACTTGTTGGTTATTACTGCATTGTCGGAACTAGAAGCACAAGCATTCCGCTACACTTGCATTAACATCTGCTAACCATGTGCATGTGACAAATAAAATTTGATTTGATTTGATTTGAATGGGTTAAGGTTAGGATGGGATAGGGTTAGGGTTAGAATGGGTTAGAATGGGTTAGGGTTAGAATGGGTTAGGGTTAGGATGGGTTAGAATGGGTTAGGGTTAGGATGGGATAGGGTTAGAATGGGTTAGGGTTAGGATGGGATAGGGTGAGGATGGGTTAGAATGGGTTAGGATGGGTTAGGGTTAGAATGGGTTAGGATGGGTTAGGATGGGTTAGAATGGGTTAGAATTAGTTAGAATGGGTTAGGATGGGTTAGAATGGGTTAGTGTTAGAATGGGTTAGGGTTAGAATGGGTTAGGATGGGTTAGGGTTAGAATGGGTTAGGGTTAGGGATAGAATGGGTTAGGATGGGTTAGGGTTAGAATGGGGTAGGATGGGTTAGAATGGGTAAGTGTTAGAATGGGTAAGTGTTAGAATGGGTTAGGGTTAGAATGGGTTAGGGTTAGGATGGGTTAGGGTCAGGATGGGTTAGGTTTAGGATGGGTTAGGGTTAGAATGGGTTCGTATGGGTTAGAATGGGTTAGAATTAGTTAGAATGGGTTAGGATGGGTTAGAATGGGTTAGTGTTAGAATGGGTTAGGGTTAGAATGGGTTAGGGTTAGGATGGTATAGGGTTAGAATGGGTTAAGATGGGTTAGAATGGGTTAGAATGGGTTAGTGTTAGAATGGGTTAGGGTTAGAATGGGTTAGGATGGGTTAGGGTTAGAATGGCTTAGTGTTAGAATGGGTTAGGGTTAGAATGGGTTAGGGTTAGAATGGGTTAGGATGGGTTAGGGTTAGAATGGCTTAGTGTTAGAATGGGTTAGGGTTAGAATGGGTTAGGATGGGTTAGGGTTAGAATGGCTTAGTGTTAGAATGGGTTAGGGTTAGAATGGGATAGGGTTAGGATGGGATAGGGTTAGGATGGATTAGAATGGGTTAGGGTTAGGATGGGATAGGGTTAGAATGGGTTAGAAATCAAATCAAATCAAATTTTATTTGTCACATACACATGGTTAGCAGATGTTAATGCGAGTGTAGCGAAATGCTTGTGCCTCTAGTTCCGACAATGCAGTAATAACCAACAAGTAATCTAACTAACAATTCCAAAACTACTGTCTTGTACACAGTGTAAGGGGATAAAGAATATGTACATAAGGATATATGAATGAGTGATGGTACAGAGCAGCATAGGCAAGATACAGTAGATGGTATCGAGTACAGTATGTACAAATGAGATGAGTATGTAAACAAAGTGGCATAGTTAAAGTGGCTAGTGATACATGTATTACATGAGGATACAGTCGATGATCTAGAGTACAGTATATACGTATGCATATGAGATGAATAATGTAGGGTAAGTAACATTATATAAGGTAGCATTGTTTAAAGTGGCTAGTGATATATTTACATCATTTCCCATCAATTCCCATTATTAAAGTGGCTGGAGTTGAGTCAGTGTCAGTGTGTTGGCAGCAGCCACTCAATGTTAGTGGTGGCTGATTAACAGTCTGATGGCCTTGAGATAGAAGCTGTTTTTCAGTCTCTCGGTCCCAGCTTTGATGCACCTGTACTGACCTCGCCTTCTGGATGATAGCGGGGTGAACAGGCAGTGGCTCGGGTGGTTGATGTCCTTGATGATCTTTATGGCCTTCCTGTGACATCGGGTGGTGTGGGTGTCCTGGAGGGCAGGTAGTTTGCCCCCGGTGATGCGTTGTGCAGACCTCACAACCCTCTGGAGAGCCTTACGGTTGAGGGCGGAGCAGTTGCCGTACCAGGCGGTGATACAGCCCGCCAGGATGCTCTCGATTGTGCATCTGTAGAAGTTTGTGAGTGCTTTTGGTGACAAGCCGAATTTCTTCAGCCTCCTGAGGTTGAAGAGGCGCTGCTGCGCCTTCTTCACAATGCTGTCTGTGTGAGTGGACCAATTCAGTTTGTCTGTGATGTGTATGCCGAGGAACTTAAAACTTGCTACCCTCTCCACTACTGTTCCATCGATGTGGATAGGGGGGTGTTCCCTCTGCTGTTTCCTGAATTCCACAATCATCTCCTAAATTTTGTTGACGTTGAGTGTGAGGTTATTTTCCTGACACCACACTCCGAGGGCCCTCACCTCCTCCCTGTAGGCCGTCTCGTCGTTGTTGGTAATCAAGCCTACCACTGTTGTGTCGTCTGCAAACTTGATGATTGAGTTGGAGGCGTGCGTGGCCACGCAGTCGTGGGTGAACAGAGAGTACAGGAGAGGGCTCAGAACACACCCTTGTGGGGCCCCAGTGTTGAGGATCAGCGGGGAGGAGATGTTGTTGCCTACCCTCACCACCTGGGGGCGGCCCGTCAGGAAGTCCAGTACCCAGTTGCACAGGGCGGGGTCGAGACCCAGGGTCTCGAGCTTGATGACGAGCTTGGAGGGCACTATGGTGTTAAATGCAGAGCTGTAGTCGAATGAACAGCATTCTCACATAGGTATTCCTCTTGTCCAGATGGGTTAGGGCTGTGTGCAGTGTGGTTGAGATTGCATCGTCTGTGGACCTATTTGGGCGGTAAGCAAATTGGAGTGGGTCTAGGGTGTCAGGTAGGGTGGAGGTGATATGGTCCTTGACTAGTCTCTCAAAGCACTTCATGATGACGGAAGTGAGTGCTACGGGGCGGTAGTCGTTTAGCTCAGTTACCTTAGCTTTCTTGGGGACAGGAACAATGGTGGCCCTCTTGAAGCATGTGGGAACAGCAGAATGGGTTAGGGTTAGGATGGGTTCGAGTGGTTTAGGGTTAGGATGGTATAGGGTTAGGATGGGTTAGAATGGGTTAGGGTTAGAATGAGTTAGGGTTAGAATGGGTTAGGGTTAGGGTTAGAATGAAAGGTACATCAAATACACTAAGAAAATAACAACAAGGGGTTAGAATGGGTTAGGTTTAGGGTTAGAATAAATAAATAATTATCATCCAATCACATTAACCGTTACTCTCGAGCGGAATAAAATTTATAAATGGTTTAAAGTAAGGCCCTCGTCCATAGAGACACATACCAGCTCTACTGGTAGTACTGCTATTATCAGCAGTACTACACCTGCACTGTTAAACAATGCATCAGTGACAATGCATGAGATCGTTTGAAACAATTCGGATACAAGCATGTGAATTCCATGCGTTACAGCTGGATGAGTCAACAGACGTGGCGGGCCTGGCACAGCTCCTGGTATACAGTGCCTTGCGAAAGTATTGGGCCCCCTTGAACTTTGCAACCTTTTGCCACATTTCAGGCTTCAAACATAAAGATATAAAACTGTATTTTTTTGTGAAGAATCAACAACAAGTGGGACACAATCATGAAGTGGAACGACATTTATTGGATATTTCAAAAATGTTTAACAAATCAAAAACTGAACAATTGGGCGTGCAAAATTATTCAGCCCCTTTACTTTCAGTGCAGCAAACGCTCTCCAGAAGTTCAGTGAGGATCTCTGAATGATCCAATGTTGACCTAAATGACTAATGATGATAAATACAATCCACCTGTGTGTAATCAAGTCTCCGTATAAATGCACCTGCACTGTGATAGTCTCAGAGGTACGTTAAAAGCGCAGAGAGCATCATGAAGAACAAGGAACACACCAGGCAGGTCCGAGATACTGTTGTGAAGAAGTTTAAAGCCGGATTTGGATACAAAAAGATTTCCCAAGCTTTAAACATCCCAAGGAGCACTGTGCAAGCGATAATATTGAAATGGAAGGAGTATCAGACCACTGCAAATCTACCAAGACCTGGCCGTCCCTCTAAACTTTCAGCTCATACAAGGAGAAGACTGATGACCCATGATCACTCTGGATGAACTGCAGAGATCTACAGCTGAGGTGGGAGACTCTGTCTATAGGACAACAATCAGTCGTATATTGCACAAATCTGGCCTTTATGGAAGAGTGGCAAGAAGAAAGCCATTTCTTAAAGATATCCATAAAAAGTGTTGTTTAAAGTGTGCCACAAGCCACCTGGGAGACACACCAAACATGTGGAAGAAGGTGCTCTGGTCAGATGAAACCAAAATGGAACTTTTTGGCAACAATGCAAAACGTTATGTTTGGCGTAAAAGCAACACAGCTGAACACACCATCCCCACTGTCAAACATGGTGGTGGCAGCATCATGGTTTGGGCCTGCTTTTCTTCAGCGGGGACAGGGAAGATGGTTAAAATTGATGGGAAGATGGATGGAGCCAAATACAGGACCATTCTGGAAAAAAACCTGATGGAGTCTGCAAAAGACCTGAGACTGGGACGGAGATTTGTCTTCCAACAAGACAATCCTCCAAAACATAAAGCAAAATCTACAATGGAATGGTTCAAAAATAAACATATCCAGGTGTTAGAATGGCCAAGTCAAAGTTCAGACCTGAATCCAATCGAGAATCTGTGGAAAGAACTGAAAACTGCTGTTCACAAATGCTCTCCATCCAACCTCACTGAGCTCGAGCTGTTTTGCAAGGAGGAATGGGAAAAAAATTCAGTCTCTCGATGTGCAAAACTGACAGAGACATACCCCAAGCGACTTACAGCTGTAATCGCAGCAAAAGGTGGCGCTACAAAGTATTAACTTAAGGGGGCTGAATAATTTTGCACGCCCAATTTTTCAGTTTTTGATTTGTTAAAAAAGTTTGAAATATCCAATAAATGTCGTTCCACTTCATGATTGTGTCCCACTTGTTGTTGATTCTTCACAAAAAAATAAAGTTTTATATCTTTATGTTTGAAGTCTGAAATGTGGCAAATGGTCGCAAAGTTCAAGGGGGCCAAATACTTTCGCAAGGCACTGTATGTCCTTTACGTTTATGGGGGGGGGCAATTAAGGAAGACATCCTCTTCCGCAAACCACTGGAAACCAGGACAACAGGAGATAATATTTTTAAAGTACTGGACAGCTTTGTGACATTTAATGCGCTTTGGTGGTCAAGAAGTGTTGGTATCTGTAATGATGGCGCAAAAGCCTGACAGGGAGACATAGTGGAGTGGTAACGCGTGCAAGCAGTTGCTCCAAGCTTACGGACAATGTCAAATGTGATATAGCGAAGCACCTGAGTGAGTTGGGTGAGCAATTAAGCAGGTACTTTCCCGAAACGGATGACACAAACAACTGGATTCAAATCAAATCAAATTTTATTAGCCACATGCGCCGAATACAACAGGTGTAGAACCTTACAGTGAAATGCTTACTTACGAGCCCCTAACCAACAGTGCAGTTAAAAGAATATGGATAAGAATAAGAGATAAAAGTAATTAAAGAGCAGCAGTAAAAAATAACAATATATACAGGGAGGTGCCGGTACAGAGTCAATGTGTGGGGGCACCGGTTAGTTGAGGTACTATGTACATGTAGGTAGAGTTAATTAAAGTGACTATGCATAAATGACAACAGAGAGTGGCAGTGGTCTGGAGAGGGAGGGGGGCAATGCAAATAGTCTGGGTAGCCATTTGACTCGATATTCAGGATTCTTATGGCTTGGGGGTAAAAGTTGTTAAGAAGCCTCTTGGACATAGACTTGGCGCTCTGTCTGGTGCAGCTTGCTGTGCAGTAGCAGAGAGAACAGTCTATGACTAGGGTAGCTGGAGTCTTTGACAATTTCTAGGGCCTTCCCCTGACACCACCTGTATGTAAACAACACCACCATCAACATGTACACTACCACAGTCAACATGTACACCACCCATACATACAGTCAACATGTAAACAACCACCACAGTCAACATGTACACCACCCATACATACAGTCAACATGTAAACAACCACCACAGTCAACATGTACACCAACACAGTTAATATATACGCCACCACCACCACCACAGTCAACATGTACACCACCCATACATACAGTCAACATGTAAACCACCACTACAGTCAACATGTACACCACCCATACCGTACATACAGTCAACATGTACACCACCACCACAGTCAACATGTAAACATCAGCACAGTAAACATGTAAACATCACCACAGTAAACATGTACACCACCACAGTCAACAAGTACACAACAGTCAATATGTACACCAGCACCACAACAGTCAACATGTACACCACAACCACCACCAAAGTCAACATGTGCTCCACCACCACAGTCAACATGCAAACCACCACCACAGTCAACATGCAAACCACCACCACAGTCAACATGTACAACACCACCACCACCACAGTCAACATGTACAAAACCACCACAGTCAACATGTACAACACCACCACCACAGTCAACACGTACACCACCACTACAGTCAACATGTACACCTCCAGCACAGTCAATATGTGCCCCAAGACCACCACCAGAGTTAACATGTACACCACCACCACCATTAAAGTCAACATGCACAACACCATCACCACCACCACACAGTCAACATGTACACCAACACTAAAGTAAACATGTACACCAGCAAAACAGTCAACAGGTACACCCCCACCACCACAGTCACCATGTACACCAACATCAGAGTCAACATGTACACCATCACCACCCCAGACAACATGTACATCGACACTACAGTCAACATGTACACCAGCCACTACAGTCAACATGTACACCACCCATACATACAACCAACATGTAAACCACCACCACAGTCAATATGTACACCACCACAGTCAATATGCACACCACCACAGTCAATATGTACACAACCACCACTACAGTCAATATGTACACCACCACAGTCAACATGTACACCACCACAGTCAATATGTACACCACCACCACAGTCAATATGTACACAACAACCACCACAGTCAATATGCACACCACCACAGTCAATATGTACACCACCACCACTACAGTCAATATGTACACCACCACAGTCAACATGTACACCACCACAGTCAATGTGTACACCACCACCACAGTCAATATGTACACAACCACCACTACAGTCAACATCTAAACCACCACCACCACAGTCAACATCTAAACCACCACCACCACCACCACCACCACAGTCAACATATATACCACAAGCACCACCACAGTCAACATGTACACCACCACCATCACAGTCAACATGTACACCACCACTAAAGTCAACATGTACACCACCACCACAGTCAATATGAACCCCCCCGACCACCACCACTACAGTCAACGTGTACACCACAACAGTCAACATGTACACCACTAGCACAGTCAATATGTGCACACCACCACAGTCAACATGTAAACCACCACAGTCAACATGTACACCACCACCACAATCAACATGTACAGCACTACAGTCAACATGCACACCACTACAGTCAACACGTTTACCACCACCACTACAGTCAATATGTACACGACCACCACCACAGTCAACATGTACACCACCACAGTCAACATGTAAACCACCACAGTCAACATGTACACCACCACCACCCCCACCACCACTAAAATCAACATGCACAACACCACCACCACAGTCAACATGTGCACCACACCAGACAGTCAACATGTACACCAACACTAAAGTCAACATGTACACCAGCAAAACAGTCAACAGGTACACCCCCACCCCCACAGTCAACATGTACAGCCACACCCTTGCTGTCTCTGCCTGGCCGGTTCCCCTCTTTCCACTGGGATTCTCTGCCTCTAACCCTATTACAGGGGCTGAGTCACTGGCTTTACTGGGGCTCTCTCATGCCGTCCCTGGAGGGGGTGCGTCACCTGAGTGGGTTGAGTCACTGATGTGGTCATCCTGTCTGGGTTGGCGCCCCCCCCCCCCCCTTAAGTTGTGCCGTGGCGGAGGTCTTTGTGGGCTATACTCAGCCTTGTCTCAGGATGGTATGTTGGTGGTTGAAGATATCCCTCTAGTGGTGTGGGGGCTGTGCTTTGGCAAAGTGGGTGGGGTTATATCCTTCCTGTTTGGCCCTGTCCGGGGGTGTCCTCGGAGTGGGCCACAGTGTCTCCTGACCCCTCCTGTCTCAGCCTCCAGTATTTATGCTGCAGTAGTTTATGTGTCGGGGGGCTAGGGTCAGTTTGTTATATCTGGAGTACTTCTCCTGTCCTATTCGGTGTCCTGTGTGAATCTAAGTGTGCGTTCTCTAATTCTCTCCTTCTCTCTTTCTCTCTCTCGGAGGACCTGAGCCCTAGGACCATGCCCCAGGACTACCTGACATGATGACTCCTTGCTGTCCCCAGTCCACCTGGCTGTGCTGCTGCTCCAGTTTCAACTGTTCTGCCTTATTATTATTCAACCATGCTGATCATTTATGAACATTTGAACATCTTGGCCATGTTCTGTTATAATCTCCACCCGGCACAGCCAGAAGAGGACTGGCCATCCCACATATGCTCTCTCTAATTCTCTCTTTCTTTCTCTCTCTCGGAGGACCTGAGCCCTAGGACCATGCCCCAGGAATACCTGACATGATGACTCTTTGCTGTCCCCAGTCCACCTGACTGTGCTGCTGCTCCAGTTTCAACTATTCTGCCTTATTATTATTCGACCATGCTGGTCATTTATGAACATTTGAACATCTTGACCATGTTTTGTTATAATCTCCACCCGGTACAGCCAGAAGAGGACTGGCCACCCCACATAGCCTGGTTCCTCTCTAGGTTTCTTCCTAGGTTTTGGCCTTTCTAGGGAGTTTTTCCTAGCCACCGTGCTTCTTCACCTGCATTGCTTGCTGTTTGGGGTTTTAGGCTGTGTTTCTGTACAGCACTTTGAGATATCAGCTGATGTACGAAGGGCTATATAAAATACATTTGATTGATTGATTGATCATAGACAATATGAACACCATCACCCCACCACGACAGTCAACATGTGCACAACCACCACAGTCGATATGTACACGCCACCACAGTCAACATGTACACCACCACAGTTAACATGCACACCACCACAGTCAACATGTAAACCACCACAGTCAACATGTACAACACACAGTCAACATGTACACCATTACAGTCAACATGTACACACCACCACAGTCAACATGTAAACCACCACAGTCAACATGTACACCACCACCACAATCAACATGTACAGCACCACAGTCAACATGCACACCTCTACAGTCAACATGTTTACCACCACCACTACAGTCAATATGTACACGACCACCACCACAGTCAACATGTACACCACCACAGTCAACATGTAAACCACCACAGTCAACATGTTTACCACCACCACTACAGTCAATATGTACACGACCACCACCACAGTCAATATGTACACCACCACAACAGTCAACAAGTACACCACCACAGTCAATATGTACACCACCACAACAGTCAACAAGTACACCACCACAGTCAATATGTGCACCACCACAACAGTCAACAAGTACACCACCACAGTCAATATGTTTACCACCACCACCACAGTGAACATGTACACCACCACCACCACCACCCCCACAGTCAAAATGCACACCACCACCACCACCACAGTGAATATGTACACCGCCACCACCACCACCACAGTCAATATGTACACCGCCACCACCACCACCATAGTCAAAATGCACACCCTCACAGTCAATATGTACACCACCACCACAGTCAACAAGTACACCACCACAGTCAATATGTACACCACCACCACAGTCAACAAGTACACCACCACAGTCAATATGTACACCACCACCACAGTCAACAAGTACACCACCACCACAGTCAACAAGTACACCACCACCACCACAGTCAATCCTTCTTGTTCTTTAAACGTTAATCATTGTTGTTCTTTCTCTTGTATTTCGCAGTCAAAATAGGTACATAGTAGAATGAGCAGGGTCCCTATTGCAGTTATCCCTAAAAAAAATAAATCTATAATCTCAACCTCAATATTATATACATTAATAACAATCGGATGTTGAGCTGAAGTCTATAGACCTAAAGCTATTGTTTACAAAAGAGCTGAAGAATGAGGGAATTAAATCACAATCAATAATATAAAAACACCCTCACCATACGGACAATCAAAAAGACAATATTTTATTTGCCTATCTCTCATTCTACCAAGCTGTTTTAGAGTCACGTGGTCCCTTAAAATGTAACAACAATACCTCTATTAAAAGGAAAACTCCACCCAAAAACAATATTTTGCTATTTGTTTCTTTAGTCCATTGTTGATATAGTCCCAACATTTTTGCATGTCAGCAATCAAGTTTTCAAGATATGTAACTTTCAATATCCAGAAATATGTTCCGTATTATGCATTTTGTCTCAAATGACGCAAAACGCATAGTTTATGGATTTTGAAAGTTAATATATTGATGATCCATTCCATTTGTATGTGGTTATTAAAATCATTGCAATTAAAATAAAGTGTAAAATAAAATATATAATAAAATGTAAAATAAAAAAGCGTAAGACAGCTTTCAATAACATGTGGTTATACTTGTGTTGACATATCTTAAGGGCAACACATGATACTGGTGGTTCCTAAGCAACATGTTTATTCAAACACAGAGAGACTGTCAGACACTCAGCCCATGTCATTGTTGCTGAATCACAAGAAGCATGCAAAACTAAGAGTTGACTGCATTCCAAATGGCACCCCATTCTCTATATAGTGGTTCTAAGTAGTGCACCTTATTCTCTAATATAGTCCACTGGTTCAAAGTAGTGCACCCCATTATCTATATAGTGGTTCTAAGTAGTGCACCCTATTCTCTAATATAGTCCACTGGTTCAAAGTAGTGCACCCCATTCTCTATATAGTGGTTCTAAGTAGTGCACCCTATTCTCTATATAGTCCACAGGTTCTAAGTAGTGCAATCTATTCTCTATAAAGTCCACTGGTTCTAAGTAGTGCACCCCATTCTCTATATAGTGGTTCTAAGTAGTGCACCCCATACTCTATATAGTGGTCCTAAGTAGTGCACACTATTCTCTATATAGTAGTTCTAAGTAGTGCACCCTATTCTCTATATAGTCCACTGGTTCTAAGTAGTGCCCCATATTCTCTATATAGTGGTTCTAAGTAGTCCACCCCATTATCTATATAGTGCACTGGTTCTAAGAATTGCACCCTTTTCTCTATATAGTCCACTGGTTCTAAGTAGTACCCACTATTGTCTATATAGTGCACTGGTTCTAAGTAGTGCCCCCTATTCTCTATATAGTGGTTCTAAGTAGTGCACCCTATCCTCTATATAGTGGTTCTAAGTAGTGCACCCTATTCTCTATATAGTCCACAGGTTCTAAGTAGTGCACCCTATTTTCTATATAGTCCACTGGTTCTAAGTAGTGCACCCTATTCTCTAAATAGTCCACTGGTTCTAAGTAGTGCATCCCATTCTCTACATAGTCGTTCTAAGTAGTGCACCCTATGCTCTATATAGTCCAATGGTTCTAAGAAGTGCACCCTATTCTCTTTCTAGTCCAATGGTTCTAAGTAGTGCCCCCTATTCTCTATATAGTGGTTCTAAGTAGTGCACCCTATTCTCTATATAGTGATTCTAAGTAGTGCACCCTATTCTCTATATAGTGCACTGTTTCTAAGTAGTGCACCCTATTCTCTATGTAGTGGTTCTAAGTAGTGCCCACTATTCTCTATATAGTCCACTGGTTCTAAGTAGTGCAACCTATTCTCTATATAGTCCACTGGTTCAAAGTAGTGCAAACAAATTCCTCTATTATAGTGCACTGGTTTTAAGTAGTGCACCCTATTCACTATATAGTCCACTGGTTCTAAGTAGTGCACCCTATTATCTATATTGTGGTTCTAAGTAGTACCCCCTATTCTCTATATAGTGTACTGGTTCTATGTAGTGCTCCCTATTCTCTATATAGTGGTTCTAAGAAGTACCCCCTATTCTCTATATTGTGCACTGGTTCTATGTAGTGCCCCCAATTCCCTATATAATGGTTACAAGTAGTGCACCCTATTCTCTAATATAATCCACTGGTTCTAAGTAGTGCACCCCATTCTCTATATCATGGTTCTTAGTAGTACACCCTATTCTCTTATATAGTCCACTGGTTCTAAGTAGTGCACCCCATTCTCTATATAGTGGTTCTAAGTAGTGCACCCTATTCTCTATTTCGTCCACAGGTTCTAAGTAGTGCACCCTATTCTCTATATAGTGGTACTAAGTAGTGCACCCTATTCTCTATATAGTGGTTCTAAGTAATGCATCCTATTCTCTATATAGTCCACTGGTTCTAAGTAGTGCCCCCTTTGCTCTATATAGTGGTTCTAAGTAGTGCACCCTATTCTCCATATAGTACACTGGTTTTAAATAGTGCACCCTATTCTCTATATAGTGGTTCTAAGTAGTGCACCCTATTCTCTATATAGTGGTTCTAAGTAGTGCATCCTATTCTCTACATAGTGGTTCTAAGTAATGCATCATATTCTCTATGTAGTCCACAGGTTCTAAGTAGTGCCCCCTTTTCTCTATATAGTGGTTCTAATTAGTAGCCCCTATTCTCTATATAGTGAACTGGTTCTATGTAGTGCCCCCTATTCTCTATATAGTGGTTTTAAGTAGTGCACCCTATTCTCTAATATAGACCTCTGGTTCTAAGTAGTGCACCCTATTCTCTATATATTCCACTGGTTCTAAGAAGTGCACCCTATTCTCTTTATAGTGCACTGGTTCTAAGTAGTGCCCCCTATTCTCTATATAGTGCACTGGTTCTAAGTAGTGCCCCCTATTCTCTATACAGTGGTTCTAAGTAGTGCACCCTATTCTCTATATAGTGGTTCTAAGTAGTCCACTCTATTCTCTAATATAGTCCATTGGTTCTAAGTAGTGCACCCTATTCTCTATATAGTGCACTATTTCTAAGTAGTGCACCCTATTTTCTATATAGTTTTGCTAAGTAATGCACCCTATTCTCTATTATAGTCCACTGGTTCTAAGTAGTGCCCCCTATTCTCTATATAGTGGTTCTGAGTAGTGCACTATTTTTTCTATTTAGTCCACTGGTTCTAAGTATTGCACCCTATTCTCTATATAGTGCACTGGTTCTAAGCAGTGCACCCTATTCTCTATATAGTGTTTCTAAGTAGTACACCCTATTCTCTAATAGTGCACTGGTTGTAAGCAGTGCACCCTATTCTCTATTTAGTGGTTCTAAGTAGTACACCCTATTCCCTATATAGCGCACTGGTTCTATGTAGTGCCCAATATTCCCTATATAGTGGTTCTAAGTAGTGCACCCTATTCTCTAATATAGTCCACTGGTTCTAAGCAGTGCACCCCATTCTCTATATAGTGGTTCTAAGGAGTACACCCTATTCTCTAACATAGTCCACAGGTTCCAAGTAGTGCACACCATACTCTATATAGTGGTTCTAAGTAGTGCTCCCTATTCTCTATATAGTGGTGCTAAGTAATGCAACCTATTCTCTATATATTCCACTGGTTCTAAGTAGTGCCCAATATTCTCTATTTAGTGGTTCTAAGTAGTACCCCCTATTCTCTATATTTTGCACAGGTTCTATGTAGTGCCCCCAATTCCCAATATAATGGTTCCAAGTAGTGCACCCTATTCTCTAATATAATCCACTGCTTCTAAGTAGTGCACCCCATTCTCTATATCATGGTTCTTAGTAGTACACCCTATTCTCTTATATAGTCCACTGGTTCTAAGTAGTGCACCCCATTCTCTATATAGTGGTTCTAAGTAGTGCACCCTATTCTCTATATAGTCCACTGGTTCTAAGTAGTGCACCCTATTCTCTAAATAGTCCACTGGTTCTAAGAAGTGCACCCCATTCTCTACATAGTCGTTCTAAGTAGTGCACCCTATTCTCTATATAGTCCACTGGTTCTAAGTAGTGCACCCTATTCTCTATATAGTCCACTGGTTCTAAGTAGTGCATCCTATTCTCTATATAGTGATTCTAAGTAGTGCACCCTATTCTCTATATAGTGATTCTAAGTAGTGCACCCTATTCTCTATATAGTGATTCTAAGTAGTGCACCACATTTTCTATATAGTGCACTGTTTCTAAGTAGTGCACCCTATTCTCTATGTAGTGGTTCTAAGTAGTGCCCCCTATTCTCTATATAGTCCACTGGTTCTAAGTAGTGCAACCTATTCTCTATATAGTCCACTGGTTAAAAGTAGTGCAAACAAATTTCTCTATTATAGTGCACTGGTTTTAAGTAGTGCACCCTATTCACTATATAGTCCACTGGTTCTAAGTAGTGCACCCTATTATCTATATTGTGGTTCTAAGTAGTACCCCCTATTCTCTATATAGTGTACTGGTTCTATGTAGTGCTCCCTATTCTCTATATAGTGGTTCTAAGAAGTACCCCCTATTCTCTATATTGTGCACTGGTTCTATGTAGTGCCCCCAATTCCCTATATAATGGTTCCAAGTAGTGCACCCTATTCTCTAATATAATCCACTGGTTCTAAGTAGTGCACCCCATTCTCTATATCATGGTTCTTAGTAGTACACCCTATTCTCTTATATAGTCCACTGGTTCTAAGTAGTGCACCCCATTCTCTATATAGTGGTTCTAAGTAGTGCACCCTATTCTCTATTTCGTCCACAGGTTCTAAGTAGTGCCTCCTTTTCTCTATATGGTGGTTCTAAGTAGTACCCCCTATTATCTATATAGTGAACTGGTTCTATGTAGTGTCCCCTATTCTCTATATAGTGGTTCTAAGTAGTGCACCCTATTCTCCATATAGTACACTGGTTTTAAATAGTGCACCCTATTCTCTATATAGTGGTTCTAAGCAGTGCACCCTATTCTCTATATAGTGGTTCTAAGTAGTGCATCCTATTCTCTACATAGTGGTTCTAAGGAGTACACCCTATTCTCTATATAGTCCACAGGTTATAAGTAGTGCCCAATATTCTCTATATAGTGGTTCTAAGTAGTACCCCCTATTCTCTATATTGTGCACAGGTTCTATGTAGTGCCCCCAATTCCCTATATAATGGTTCCAAGTAGTGCACCCTATTTTCTAATATAGTCCACTGGTTCTAAGTAGTGCATCCCATTCTCTATTTCGTGGTTCTTAGTAGTGCACCCTATTCTCTTATATAGTCCACTGGTTCTAAGTAGTGCACCCTTTTCTCTATATAGTCCGCTGGTTTTAAGTAGTGCACCCTATTCTCTATATAGTGGTACTAAGTAGTGCACCCTATTCTCTATATAGTGGTTCTAAGTAGTGCATCCTATTCTCTACATAGTGGTTCTAAGTAATGCATCCTATTCTCTATATAGTCCACTGGTTCTAAGTAGTGCCCCCTTTTCTCTATATAGTGGTTCTAAGTAGTAGCCCCTATTCTCTATATAGTGAACTGGTTCTATGTAGTGCACCAAATTCTTTATATATTGGTTCTAAGTAGTGCACCCTATTCTCTATATAGTGGTCCTAAGTAGAGCACCCTATTCTCTAAATAGTCCGCAGGTTCTAAGTAGTGCACCCTATTCTCTATATAGTCCACTGGTTTTAAGTAGTGCACCCTATTCTCTATATAGTGGATCTAAGTAGTGCACCATATTCTCCATATAGTGGTTCTAAGTAGTGCATCCTATTCTCTATGTAGTGGTTCCAAGTAGTGCACCCTATTCTCTATATAATCCACAGGTTCTAAGTAGTGCACCCTATTCTCTATATAGTCCACTGGTTCTAAGTAGTGCACCCGATTCTCTATATAGTGGTTCTAAGTAGTGCACCCCATACTCTATATAGTGGTTCTATGTAGTGTACCCTATTCTCTATATAGTGGTTCTAAGTAGTGCACCCCATACTCTATATAGTGGTTCTAAGTAGTGCACCCTATTCTCTATATAGTCCACTGGTTCTAAGTAGTGCCACAAATTCTCTATATAGTGGTTCTAAGTAGTCCACCCTATTATCTATATAGTGCACTGGTTCTAAGAATTGCACCCTATTCTCTATATATTCCACTGGTTCTAAGAAGTGCCCCCTATTCTCTATACAGTGGTTCTAAGTAGTGCACCCTATGCTCTATATAGTGGTTCTAAGTAGTGCACCCTATTCTCTATATAGTGGTTCTAAGTAGTGCATCCTATTCTCTACATAGTGGTTCTAAGTAATGCATCCTATTCTCTATATAGTCCACTGGTTCTAAGTAGTGAATCATTTTCTCTATATAGTGGTTCTAAGTAGTACCCCCTATTCTCTATATTGTGCACTGGTTTTAAGTAGTGCACCCTATTAACTATATAGTGGTTCTAAGTCGTGCATCCTATTCGCTACATAGTGGTTGTAAGTAGTGCACCCTATTCTCTATAGAGTTCACTGGTTCTAAGTAGTGCACCCTATTCTCTAAATAGTAAACTGGTTCTAAGTAGTGCACCCCATTCTTTAAATAGTGGTTCTAAGTAGTGCACCCCATTCTTGATATAGTGGTTCTAAGTAGTGCACCCTATTCTCTATGTAGTGGTTCTAAGTAGTGCCCCCTATTCTCTATATAGTCCACTGGTTCTAAGTAGTGCACCCTATTCTCTATATAGTGGTTCTAAGTAGTGCACCCTATTCTCTATATAGTGGTTCTAAGTAGTGCATCCTATTCTCTACATAGTGGTTCTAAGTAATGCATCCTATTCTCTATATAGTCCACTGGTTCTAAGTAGTGCCCCCTTTTCTCTATATAGTGGTTCTAAGTAGTAGCCCCTATTCTCTATATAGTCCACTGGTTCTAAGTAGTGCACCCTATTCTCTATTATAGTGCACTGGTTTTAAGTTGTGCACCCTATTCACTATTTAGTCCACTGGTTCTATGTAGTGCCCCCAAATTCCTATATAATGGTTCCAAGTAGTGCACCCTATTTTCTAATATGGTCCACTGGTTCTAAGTAGTGCACCCCATTCTCTATATCGTGGTTCTTAGTAGTGCACCCTATTCTCTTGTATAGTCCACTGGTTCTAAGTAGTGCACCCCATTCTCTATATAGTGGTTCTAAGTAGTGCACCCTATTCTCTATATAGTGGTTCTCAGTAGTGCACCCTATTCTCTATATCGTCCACAGGTTCTAAGTAGTGCACCCTTTTCTCTATATAGTCCGCTGGTTTTAAGTAGTGCACCCTATTCTCTATATAGTGGTACTAAGTAGTGCACCCTATTCTCTATATAGTGGTTCAAAGTAGTGCACCCTATTCTCTATATAGTGGTTCTAAGTAGTACCCCCTATTCTCTATATTGTGCACTGGTTCTATGTAGTGCCCCCAATTCCCTATATAATGGTTCCAAGTAGTGCACTCTATTTTCTAATATAGTCCACTAGGTTCTAAGTAGTGCACCCCATTCTCTATATAGTGGTTCTAAGTAGTGCACCCTATTCTCTATATCGTCCACAGGTTCTAAGTAGTGCACCCTTTTCTCTATATAGTCCACCCGATTCTCTATATGGTGGTTCTAAGTAGTGCATCCCATACTCTATATAATGGTTATATGTAGTGCACACTATTCTCTATATAGTGGTCCTAAGTAGAGCACCCTATTCTCTATATAGTCCACAGGTTCTAAGTAGTGCACCCTATTCTCTATATAGTCCACTGGTTTTAAGTAGTGCACCCTATTCTCTATATAGTGGATCTAAGAAGTGCACCATATTCTCTATATAGTGGTTATAAGTAGTGCATCCTATTCACTATATAGTGGTTCTAAGTAGTGCACCCTATTCTCTATGTAGTGGTTCTAAGTAGTGCACCCTATTCTCTATATAGTCCACAGGTTCTAAGTAGTGCACCCTATTCTCTATATAGTCCACTGGTTCTAAGTAGTGCACCCGAATCTCTATATAGTGGTTCTAAGTAGTGCACCCCATACTCTATATAGTGGTTCTATGTAGTGCACCCTATTCTCTATATAGTGGTTCTAAGTAGTGCACCCCATACTCTATATAGTGGTTCTAAGTAGTGCACCCTATTCTCTATATAGTCCACTGGTTCTAAGTAGTGCCCCCTATTCTCTATATAGTGGTTCTAAGCAGTCCACCCTATTATCTATATAGTGCACTGGTTCTAAGAATTGCACCCTATTCTCTATATATTCCACTGGTTCTAAGAAGTGCCCCCTATTCTCTATACAGTGGTTCTAAGTAGTGCACCCTATTCTCTATATAGTGGTTCTAAGTAGTGCACCCTATTCTCTATATAGTGGTTCTAAGTAGTGCATCCTATTCTCTACATAGTGGTTCTAAGTAATGCATCCTATTCTCTATATAGTCCACTGGTTCTAAGTAGTGCCTCATTTTCTCTATATAGTGGTTCTAAGTAGTACCCACTATTCTCTATATTGTGCACTGGTTTTAAGTAGTGCACCCTATTCACTATATAGTGGTTCTAAGTAGTGAACCCTATTCTCTATATAGTGGTTCTAAGTCGTGCATCCTATTCGCTACATAGTGGTTCTAAGTAGTGCACCCTATTCTCTATAGAGTTCACTGGTTCTAAGTAGTGCACCCTATTCTCTAAATAGTAAACTGGTTCTAAGTAGTGCACCCCATTCTTTAAATAGTGGTTCTAAGTAGTGCACCCTATTCTCTATGTAGTGGTTCTAAGTAGTGCCCCCTATTCTCTATATAGTCCACTGGTTCTAAGTAGTGCACCCTATTCTCTATTATAGTGCACTGGATTTAAGTAGTGCACCCTATTCACTATATAGTCCACTGGTTCTAAGTAGTGCACCCTATTCTCTATATAGTGGTTCTAAGTAGTACCCCCTATTCTCTATATTGTGCACTGGTTCTATGTAGTGCCCCCAATTCCCTATATAATGGTTCCAAGTAGTGCACCCTATTTTCTAATATAGTCCACTGGTTCTAAGTAGTGCACCCCATTCTCTATATCGTGGTTCTTAGTAGTACACCCTATTCTCTTATATAGTCCACTAGGTTCTAAGTAGTGCACCCTATTCTCTATATCGTCCACAGGTTCTAAGTAGTGCACCCTTTTCTCTATATAGTCCGCTGGTTTTAAGTAGTGCACCCTAATCTCTATGTAGTGGTTCTAAGTAGTGCACCCTATTCTCTATATAGTCCACAGGTTCTAAGTAGTGCACCCTATTCTCTATATAGTCCACTGGTTCTAAGTAGTGCCCCCTATTCTCTATATAGTGGTTCTAAGTAGTGCACCCTATTCTCTATATAGTCCACTGGTTCTAAGTAGTGCACCCCATACTCTATATAGTGGTTATAAGTAGTGCACCCTATTCTCTATATAGTGGTTCTAAGTAGTGCACCCCATACTCTATATAGTGGTTCTAAGTAGTGCACCCTATTCTCTATATAGTCCACTGGTTCTAAGTAGTGCCCCCTATTCTCTAAATAGTGGTTCTAAGTAGTCCACCCTATTATCTATATAGTGCACTGGTTCTAAGAAATGCACCCTATTCTCTATATATTCCACTGGTTCTAAGAAGTGCCCCCTATTCTCTATACAGTGGTTCTAAGTAGTGCACCCTATTCTCTTTATAGTGGTTCTAAGTAGTGCACCCTATTCTCTATATAGTGGTTCTAAGTAGTGCATCCTATTCTCTACATAGTGGTTCTAAGTAATGCATCCTATTCTCTATATAGTCCACTGGTTCTAAGTAGTGCCCCCTTTTCTCTATATAGTGGTTCTAAGTAGTAGCCCCTATTCTCTATATAGTCCACTGGTTCTAAGTAGTGCACCCTATTCTCTATTATAGTGCACTGGTTTTAAGTAGTGCACCCTATTCACTATTTAGTCCACTGGTTCTATGTAGTGCCCCCAAATCCCTATATAATGGTTCCAAGTAGTGCACCCTATTTTCTAACATGGTCCACAGGTTATAAGTAGTGCACCCCTTTCTCTATATCGTGGTTCTTAGTAGTGCACCCTATTCTCTTGTATAGTCCACTGGTTCTAAGTAGTGCACCCCATTCTCTATATAGTGGTTCTAAGTAGTGCACCCTATTCTCTATATAGTGGTTCTCAGTAGTGCACCCTATTCTCTATATCGTCCACAGGTTCTAAGTAGTGCACCCTTTTCTCTATATAGTCCGCTGGTTTTAAGTAGTGCACCCTATTCTCTATATAGTGGTACTAAGTAGTGCACCCTATTCTCTATATAGTGGTTCAAAGTAGTGCATCCTATTCTCTATATAGTGGTTCTAAGTAGTTCACCCTATTCTCTATATAGTGGTTCTAAGTAGTGCATCCTATTCTCTACATAGTGGTTCTAAGTAATGCATCCTATTCTATATATAGTCCACTGGTTCTAAGTAGTGCCCCCCCTTTTCTCTATATAGTGGTTCTAAGTAGTGCACCCTATTCTCCATATAGTACACTGGTTTTAAGTAGTGCACCTTATTCTCTATATAGTGGTTCTAAGTAGTGCACCCTACTCTCTATATAGTGGTTCTAAGTAGTGCATCCTATTCTCTACATAGTGGTTCTAAGTAATGCATCCTATTCTCTATATAGTCCACTGGTTCTAAGTAGTGCCCCCTTTTCTCTATATAGTGCTTCTAAGTAGTAGCCCCTATTCTCCATATAGTGAACTGGTTCTATGTAGTGCCCCCTATTCTCTATATAGTGGTTCTAAGTAGTCCACCCTATTCTCTAATATAGTCATCTGGTTCTAAGTAGTGCACCAAATTCTTGATATAGTGGTTCTAATTAGTGCACCCTATTCTCTATATAGTGGTCCTAAGTAGAGCACCCTATTCTCTATATAGTCCACAGGTTCTAAGTAGTGCACCCTATTCTCTATATAGTCCACTGGTTTTAAGTAGTGCACCCTATTCTCTATATAGTGGATCTAATAAGTGCACCATATTCTCTATATAGTGGTTCTAAGTAGTGCATCCTATTCACTATATAGTGGTTCTAAGTAGTGCACCCTATTCTCTATGTAGTGGTTCTAAGTAGTGCACCCTATTCTCTATATAGTCCACAGGTTCTAAGTAGTGCACCCTATTCTCTATATAGTCCACTGGTTCCACTGGTTTTAAGTAGTGCACCCTATTCTCTATATAGTGGATCTAATAAGTGCACCATATTCTCTATATAGTGGTTCTATGTAGTGCACCCTATTCTCTATATAGTGGTTCTAAGTAGTGCACCCCATACTCTATATAGTGGTTCTAGGTAGTGCACCCTATTCTCTATATAGTCCACTGGTTCTAAGTAGTGCCCCCTATTCTCTATATAGTGGTTCTAAGCAGTCCACCCTATTATCTATATAGTGCACTGGTTCTAAGAATTGCACCCTATTCTCTATATATTCCACTGGTTCTAAGAAGTGCCCCCTATTCTCTATACAGTGGTTCTAAGTAGTGCACCCTATTCTCTATATAGTGGTTCTAAGTAGTGCACCCTATTCTCTATATAGTGGTTCTAAGTAGTGCATCCTATTCTCTACATAGTGGTTCTAAGTAATGCATCCTATTCTCTATATAGTCCACTGGTTTTAAGTAGTGCACCCTATTCTCTATATAGTGGATCTAATAAGTGCACCATATTCTCTATATAGTGGTTCTAAGTAGTGCATCCTATTCACTATATAGTGGTTCTAAGTAGTGCACCCTATTCTCTATGTAGTGGTTCTAAGTAGTGCACCCTATTCTCTATATAGTCCACAGGTTCTAAGTAGTGCACCCTATTCTCTATATAGTCCACTGGTTCTAAGTAGTGCACCCGATTCTCTATATAGTGGTTCTAAGTAGTGCACCCCATACTCTATATAGTGGTTCTATGTAGTGCACCCTATTCTCTATATAGTGGTTCTAAGTAGTGCACCCCATACTCTATATAGTGGTTCTAAGTAGTGCACCCTATTCTCTATATAGTCCACTGGTTCTAAGTAGTGCCCCATATTCTCTATATAGTGGTTCTAAGCAGTCCACCCTATTATCTATATAGTGCACTGGTTCTAAGAATTGCACCCTATTCTCTATATATTCCACTGGTTCTAAGAAGTGCCCCCTATTCTCTATACAGTGGTTCTAAGTAGTGCACCCTATTCTCTATATAGTGGTTCTAAGTAGTGCACCCTATTCTCTACATAGTGGTTCTAAGTAATGCATCCTATTCTCTATATAGTCCACTGGTTCTAAGTAGTGCCCCCTTTTCTCTATATAGTGGTTCTAAGTAGTAGCCCCTATTCTCTATATAGTCCACTGGTTCTAAGTAGTGCACCCTATTCTCTATTATAGTGCACTGGTTTTAAGTAGTGCACCCTATTCACTATATAGTCCACTGGTTCTAAGTAGTGCACCCTATTCTCTATATAGTGGATCTAAGTAGTACCCCCTATTCACTATATAGTCCACTGGTTCTATGTAGTGCTCCCTATTCTCTATATAGTGGTGCTAAGTAATGCAACCTATTCTCTATATATTCCACTGGTTCTAAGTAGTGCCCAATATTCTCTATATAGTGGTTCTAAGTAGTACCCCCTATTCTCTATATTGTGCACTGGTTCTATGTAGTGCCCCCAATTCCCTATATAATGGTTCTAAGTAGTGCACCCCATTCTCTATATTGTGGTTCTTAGTAGTACGCCCTATTCTCTTATATAGTCCACTGGTTCTAAGTAGTGCACCCCATTCTCTACATAGTGGTTCTAAGTAGTGCACCCTATTCTTTATATCGTCCACAGGTTCTAAGTAGTGCACCCTTTTCTCTACATAGTCCGCTGGTATTAAGTAGTGCACCCTATTCTCTATATAGTGGTACTAAGTAGTGCACCCTATTCTCTATATAGTGGTTCTAAGTAATGCATCCTATTCTCTATATAGTCCACTGGTTCTAAGTAGTGCCCCCTTTTCTCTATATAGTGGTTCTAAGTAGTACCCCCTATTCTCTATATAGTGAACTGGTTCTATGTAGTGTCCCCTATTCTCTATATAGTGGTTCTAAGTAGTGCACCCTATTCTCCATATAGTACACTGGTTTTAAATAGTGCACCCTATTCTCTATATAGTGGTTCTAAGTAGTGGTTCTAAGTAGTGCACCCTATTCTCCATATAGTACACTGGTTGTAAATAGTGCACCCTATTCTCTATATAGTGGTTCTAAGTAGTGCACCCTATTCTCTATATAGTGGTTCTAAGTAGTGCATCCTATTCTCTACATAGTGGTTCTAAGTAATGCATCCTATTCTCTATGTAGTCCACTGGTTCTAAGTAGTGCCCCCTTTTCTCTATATAGTGATTCTAAGTAGTAGCCCCTATTCTCTATATAGTGAACTGGTTCTATGTAGTGCCCCCTCCTCTCTATATAGTGGTTCTAAGTAGTGCACCCTATTCTCTAATATAGTCCTCTGGTTCTAAGTAGTGCACCCTATTCTCTATATATTCCACTGGTTCTAAGAAGTGCACCCTATTCTCTTTATAGTGCACTGGTTCTAAGTAGTGCCCCCAATTCTCTATATAGTGCACTGGTTCTAAGTAGTGCCCCCTATTCTCTATACAGTGGTTCTAAGTAGTGCACCCTATTCTCTATATAGTGGTTCTAAGTAGTCCACTCTATTCTCTAATATAGTCCATTGGTTCTAAGTAGTGCACCATATTCTCTATATAGTGCATTATTTCTAGGTAGTGCACCCTATTCTCTATATAGTGGTGCTAAGTAATGCACCCTATTCTCTATATAGTCCACTGGTTCTAAGTAGTGCCCCCTATTCTCTATATAGTGGTTCTGAGTAGTGCACTATATTTTCTATTTAGTCCACTGGTTCTAAGTAGTGCACCCTATTCTCTATTATAGTGCACTGGTTTTAAGTAGTGCACCCTATTCACTATATAGTCCACTGGTTCTAAGTAGTGCACCCGATTCTCTATATAGTGGTTCTAAGTAGTGCACCCCATACTCTATATAGTGGTTCTATGTAGTGCACCCTATTCTCTATATAGTGGTGCTAAGTAATGCAACCTATTCTCTATATATTCCACTGGTTCTAAGTAGTGCCCCCTTTTCTCTACATAGTCTGCTGGTTTTAAGTAGTGCACCCTATTCTCTATATAGTGGTACTAAGTAGTGCACCCTATTCTCTATATAGTGGTTCTAAGTAATGCATCCTATTCTCTATATAGTCCACTGGTTCTAAGTAGTCCACTCTATTCTCTAATATAGTCCATTGGTTCTAAGTAGTGCACCATATTCTCTATATAGTGCATTATTTCTAGGTAGTGCACCCTATTCTCTATATAGTGGTGCTAAGTAATGCACCCTATTCTCTATATAGTCCACTGGTTCTAAGTAGTGCCCCCTATTCTCTATATAGTGGTTCTGAGTAGTGCACTATATTTTCTATTTAGTCCACTGGTTCTAAGTAGTGCACCCTATTCTCTATTATAGTGCACTGGTTTTAAGTAGTGCACCCTATTCACTATATAGTCCACTGGTTCTAAGTAGTGCACCCGATTCTCTATATAGTGGTTCTAAGTAGTGCACCCCATACTCTATATAGTGGTTCTATGTAGTGCACCCTATTCTCTATATAGTGGTGCTAAGTAATGCAACCTATTCTCTATATATTCCACTGGTTCTAAGTAGTGCCCCCTTTTCTCTACATAGTCTGCTGGTTTTAAGTAGTGCACCCTATTCTCTATATAGTGGTACTAAGTAGTGCACCCTATTCTCTATATAGTGGTTCTAAGTAATGCATCCTATTCTCTATATAGTCCACTGGTTCTAAGTAGTGCCCCCTTTTCTCTATATAGTGGTTCTAAGTAGTACCCCCTATTCTCTATATAGTGCACTATTTCGAAGTAGTGCCCAATATTCTCAATATAGTGGTTCTAAGTAGTACCCCCTATTCTCTATATTGTGCACTGGTTCTATGTAGTGCCCCCAATTCCCTATATAATGGTTCTAAGTAGTGCACACCATTCTCTATATCGTGGTTCTTAGTAGTACACCCTATTCTCTTATATAGTCCACTGGTTCTAAGTAGTGCACCCGATTCTCTATATAGTGGTTCTAAGTAGTGCACCCCATACTCTATATAGTGGTTCTATGTAGTGCACCCTATTCTCTATATAGTGGTTCTAAGTAGTGCACCCCATACTCTATATAGTGGTTCTAAGTAGTGCACCCTATTCTCTATATAGTCCACTGGTTCTAAGTAGTGCCCCCTATTCTCTATATAGTGGTTCTAAGTAGTCCACCCTATTATCTATATAGTGCACTGGTTCTAAGAATTGCACCCTATTCTCTATATATTCCACTGGTTCTAAGAAGTGCCCCCTATTCTCTATACAGTGGTTCTAAGTAGTGCACCCTATTCTCTATATAGTGGTTCTAAGTAGTGCACCCTATTCTCTATATAGTGTTTCTAAGTAGTGCATCCTATTCTCTACATAGTGGTTCTAAGTAATGCATCCTATTCTCTATATAGTCCACTGGTTCTAAGTAGTGCACCCTATTCGCTATTATAGTGCACTGGTTTTAAGTAGTGCACCCTATTCACTATATAGTCCACTGGTTCTAAGTAGTGCCCAATATTCTCTATATAGTGGTTCTAAGTAGTACCCCCTATTCTCTATATTGTGCACTGGTTCTATGTAGTGCCCCCAATTCCCTATATAATGGTTCTAAGTAGTGCACCCCATTCTCTATATCATGGTTCTTAGTAGTACACCCTATTCTCTTATATAGTCCACTGGTTCTAAGTAGTGCACCCCATTCTCTATATAGTGGTTCTAAGTAGTGCACCCTATTCTCTATATAGTCCACTGGTTCTAAGTAGTGCACCCTATTCTCTAAATAGTCCACTGGTTCTAAGTAGTGCACCCTATTCTCTAAATAGTCCACTGGTTCTAAGAAGTGCACCCCATTCTCTACATAGTCGTTCTAAGTAGTGCACCCTATTCTCTATATAGTCCACTGGTTCTAAGTAGTGCACCCTATTCTCTATATAGTCCACTGGTTCTAAGTAGTGCATCCTATTCTCTATATAGTGATTCTAAGTAGTGCACCCTATTCTCTATATAGTGATTCTAAGTAGTGCACCCTATTCTCTATATAGTGATTCTAAGTAGTGCACCACATTTTCTATATAGTGCACTGTTTCTAAGTAGTGCACCCTATTCTCTATGTAGTGGTTCTAAGTAGTGCCCCCTATTCTCTATATAGTCCACTGGTTCTAAGTAGTGCAACCTATTCTCTATATAGTCCACTGGTTAAAAGTAGTGCAAACAAATTTCTCTATTATAGTGCACTGGTTTTAAGTAGTGCACCCTATTCACTATATAGTCCACTGGTTCTAAGTAGTGCATCCTATTATCTATATTGTGGTTCTAAGTAGTACCCCCTATTCTCTATATAGTGTACTGGTTCTATGTAGTGCTCCCTATTCTCTATATAGTGGTTCTAAGAAGTACCCCCTATTCTCTATATTGTGCACTGGTTCTATGTAGTGCCCCCAATTCCCTATATAATGGTTCCAAGTAGTGCACCCTATTCTCTAATATAATCCACTGGTTCTAAGTAGTGCACCCCATTCTCTATATCATGGTTCTTAGTAGTACACCCTATTCTCTTATATAGTCCACTGGTTCTAAGTAGTGCACCCCATTCTCTATATAGTGGTTCTAAGTAGTGCACCCTATTCTCTATTTCGTCCACAGGTTCTAAGTAGTGCCTCCTTTTCTCTATATGGTGGTTCTAAGTAGTACCCCCTATTATCTATATAGTGAACTGGTTCTATGTAGTGTCCCCTATTCTCTATATAGTGGTTCTAAGTAGTGCACCCTATTCTCCATATAGTACACTGGTTTTAAATAGTGCACCCTATTCTCTATATAGTGGTTCTAAGCAGTGCACCCTATTCTCTATATAGTGGTTCTAAGTAGTGCATCCTATTCTCTACATAGTGGTTCTAAGGAGTACACCCTATTCTCTATATAGTCCACAGGTTATAAGTAGTGCCCAATATGCTCTATATAGTGGTTCTAAGTAGTACCCCCTATTCTCTATATTGTGCACAGGTTATATGTAGTGCCCCCAATTCCCTATATAATGGTTCCAAGTAGTGCACCCTATTTTCTAATATAGTCCACTGGTTCTAAGTAGTGCATCCCATTCTCTATTTCGTGGTTCTTAGTAGTGCACCCTATTCTCTTATATAGTCCACTGGTTCTAAGTAGTGCACCCTTTTCTCTATATAGTCCGCTGGTTTTAAGTAGTGCACCCTATTCTCTATATAGTGGTACTAAGTAGTGCACCCTATTCTCTATATAGTGGTTCTAAGTAGTGCATCCTATTCTCTACATAGTGGTTCTAAGTAATGCATCCTATTCTCTATATAGTCCACTGGTTCTAAGTAGTGCCCCCTTTTCTCTATATAGTGGTTCTAAGTAGTAGCCCCTATTCTCTATATAGTGAACTGGTTCTATGTAGTGCACCAAATTCTTTATATATTGGTTCTAAGTAGTGCACCCTATTCTCTATATAGTGGTCCTAAGTAGAGCACCCTATTCTCTAAATAGTCCGCAGGTTCTAAGTAGTGCACCCTATTCTCTATATAGTCCACTGGTTTTAAGTAGTGCACCCTATTCTCTATATAGTGGATCTAAGTAGTGCACCATATTCTCCATATAGTGGTTCTAAGTAGTGCATCCTATTCTCTATGTAGTGGTTCCAAGTAGTGCACCCTATTCTCTATATAATCCACAGGTTCTAAGTAGTGCACCCTATTCTCTATATAGTCCACTGGTTCTAAGTAGTGCACCCGATTCTCTATATAGTGGTTCTAAGTAGTGCACCCCATACTCTATATAGTGGTTCTATGTAGTGTACCCTATTCTCTATATAGTGGTTCTAAGTAGTGCACCCCATACTCTATATAGTGGTTCTAAGTAGTGCACCCTATTCTCTATATAGTCCACTGGTTCTAAGTAGTGCCACAAATTCTCTATATAGTGGTTCTAAGTAGTCCACCCTATTATCTATATAGTGCACTGGTTCTAAGAATTGCACCCTATTCTCTATATATTCCACTGGTTCTAAGAAGTGCCCCCTATTCTCTATACAGTGGTTCTAAGTAGTGCACCCTATGCTCTATATAGTGGTTCTAAGTAGTGCACCCTATTCTCTATATAGTGGTTCTAAGTAGTGCATCCTATTCTCTACATAGTGGTTCTAAGTAATGCATCCTATTCTCTATATAGTCCACTGGTTCTAAGTAGTGAATCATTTTCTCTATATAGTGGTTCTAAGTAGTACCCCCTATTCTCTATATTGTGCACTGGTTTTAAGTAGTGCACCCTATTAACTATATAGTGGTTCTAAGTCGTGCATCCTATTCGCTACATAGTGGTTCTAAGTAGTGCACCCTATTCTCTATAGAGTTCACTGGTTCTAAGTAGTGCACCCTATTCTCTAAATAGTAAACTGGTTCTAAGTAGTGCACCCCATTCTTTAAATAGTGGTTCTAAGTAGTGCACCCCATTCTTGATATAGTGGTTCTAAGTAGTGCACCCTATTCTCTATGTAGTGGTTCTAAGTAGTGCCCCCTATTCTCTATATAGTCCACTGGTTCTAAGTAGTGCACCCTATTCTCTATATAGTGGTTCTAAGTAGTGCACCCTATTCTCTATATAGTGGTTCTAAGTAGTGCATCCTATTCTCTACATAGTGGTTCTAAGTAATGCATCCTATTCTCTATATAGTCCACTGGTTCTAAGTAGTGCCCCCTTTTCTCTATATAGTGGTTCTAAGTAGTAGCCCCTATTCTCTATATAGTCCACTGGTTCTAAGTAGTGCACCCTATTCTCTATTATAGTGCACTGGTTTTAAGTAGTGCACCCTATTCACTATTTAGTCCACTGGTTCTATGTAGTGCCCCCAAATTCCTATATAATGGTTCCAAGTAGTGCACCCTATTTTCTAATATGGTCCACTGGTTCTAAGTAGTGCACCCCATTCTCTATATCGTGGTTCTTAGTAGTGCACCCTATTCTCTTGTATAGTCCACTGGTTCTAAGTAGTGCACCCCATTCTCTATATAGTGGTTCTAAGTAGTGCACCCTATTCTCTATATAGTGGTTCTCAGTAGTGCACCCTATTCTCTATATCGTCCACAGGTTCTAAGTAGTGCACCCTTTTCTCTATATAGTCCGCTGGTTTTAAGTAGTGCACCCTATTCTCTATATAGTGGTACTAAGTAGTGCACCCTATTCTCTATATAGTGGTTCAAAGTAGTGCACCCTATTCTCTATATAGTGGTTCTAAGTAGTACCCCCTATTCTCTATATTGTGCACTGGTTCTATGTAGTGCCCCCAATTCCCTATATAATGGTTCCAAGTAGTGCACTCTATTTTCTAATATAGTCCACTAGGTTCTAAGTAGTGCACCCCATTCTCTATATAGTGGTTCTAAGTGGTGCACCCTATTCTCTATATCGTCCACAGGTTCTAAGTAGTGCACCCTTTTCTCTATATAGTCCACCCGATTCTCTATATGGTGGTTCTAAGTAGTGCATCCCATACTCTATATAATGGTTATATGTAGTGCACACTATTCTCTATATAGTGGTCCTAAGTAGAGCACCCTATTCTCTATATAGTCCACAGGTTCTAAGTAGTGCACCCTATTCTCTATATAGTCCACTGGTTTTAAGTAGTGCACCCTATTCTCTATATAGTGGATCTAAGAAGTGCACCATATTCTCTATATAGTGGTTATAAGTAGTGCATCCTATTCACTATATAGTGGTTCTAAGTAGTGCACCCTATTCTCTATGTAGTGGTTCTAAGTAGTGCACCCTATTCTCTATATAGTCCACAGGTTCTAAGTAGTGCACCCTATTCTCTATATAGTCCACTGGTTCTAAGTAGTGCACCCGAATCTCTATATAGTGGTTCTAAGTAGTGCACCCCATACTCTATATAGTGGTTCTATGTAGTGCACCCTATTCTCTATATAGTGGTTCTAAGTAGTGCACCCCATACTCTATATAGTGGTTCTAAGTAGTGCACCCTATTCTCTATATAGTCCACTGGTTCTAAGTAGTGCCCCCTATTCTCTATATAGTGGTTCTAAGCAGTCCACCCTATTATCTATATAGTGCACTGGTTCTAAGAATTGCACCCTATTCTCTATATATTCCACTGGTTCTAAGAAGTGCCCCCTATTCTCTATACAGTGGTTCTAAGTAGTGCACCCTATTCTCTATATAGTGGTTCTAAGTAGTGCACCCTATTCTCTATATAGTGGTTCTAAGTAGTGCATCCTATTCTCTACATAGTGGTTCTAAGTAATGCATCCTATTCTCTATATAGTCCACTGGTTCTAAGTAGTGCCTCATTTTCTCTATATAGTGGTTCTAAGTAGTACCCACTATTCTCTATATTGTGCACTGGTTTTAAGTAGTGCACCCTATTCACTATATAGTGGTTCTAAGTAGTGAACCCTATTCTCTATATAGTGGTTCTAAGTCGTGCATCCTATTCGCTACATAGTGGTTCTAAGTAGTGCACCCTATTCTCTATAGAGTTCACTGGTTCTAAGTAGTGCACCCTATTCTCTAAATAGTAAACTGGTTCTAAGTAGTGCACCCCATTCTTTAAATAGTGGTTCTAAGTAGTGCACCCTATTCTCTATGTAGTGGTTCTAAGTAGTGCCCCCTATTCTCTATATAGTCCACTGGTTCTAAGTAGTGCACCCTATTCTCTATTATAGTGCACTGGATTTAAGTAGTGCACCCTATTCACTATATAGTCCACTGGTTCTAAGTAGTGCACCCTATTCTCTATATAGTGGTTCTAAGTAGTACCCCCTATTCTCTATATTGTGCACTGGTTCTATGTAGTGCCCCCAATTCCCTATATAATGGTTCCAAGTAGTGCACCCTATTTTCTAATATAGTCCACTGGTTCTAAGTAGTGCACCCCATTCTCTATATCGTGGTTCTTAGTAGTACACCCTATTCTCTTATATAGTCCACTAGGTTCTAAGTAGTGCACCCTATTCTCTATATCGTCCACAGGTTCTAAGTAGTGCACCCTTTTCTCTATATAGTCCGCTGGTTTTAAGTAGTGCACCCTAATCTCTATGTAGTGGTTCTAAGTAGTGCACCCTATTCTCTATATAGTCCACAGGTTCTAAGTAGTGCACCCTATTCTCTATATAGTCCACTGGTTCTAAGTAGTGCCCCCTATTCTCTATATAGTGGTTCTAAGTAGTGCACCCTATTCTCTATATAGTCCACTGGTTCTAAGTAGTGCACCCCATACTCTATATAGTGGTTATAAGTAGTGCACCCTATTCTCTATATAGTGGTTCTAAGTAGTGCACCCCATACTCTATATAGTGGTTCTAAGTAGTGCACCCTATTCTCTATATAGTCCACTGGTTCTAAGTAGTGCCCCCTATTCTCTAAATAGTGGTTCTAAGTAGTCCACCCTATTATCTATATAGTGCACTGGTTCTAAGAAATGCACCCTATTCTCTATATATTCCACTGGTTCTAAGAAGTGCCCCCTATTCTCTATACAGTGGTTCTAAGTAGTGCACCCTATTCTCTTTATAGTGGTTCTAAGTAGTGCACCCTATTCTCTATATAGTGGTTCTAAGTAGTGCATCCTATTCTCTACATAGTGGTTCTAAGTAATGCATCCTATTCTCTATATAGTCCACTGGTTCTAAGTAGTGCCCCCTTTTCTCTATATAGTGGTTCTAAGTAGTAGCCCCTATTCTCTATATAGTCCACTGGTTCTAAGTAGTGCACCCTATTCTCTATTATAGTGCACTGGTTTTAAGTAGTGCACCCTATTCACTATTTAGTCCACTGGTTCTATGTAGTGCCCCCAAATCCCTATATAATGGTTCCAAGTAGTGCACCCTATTTTCTAACATGGTCCACTGGTTCTAAGTAGTGCACCCCTTTCTCTATATCGTGGTTCTTAGTAGTGCACCCTATTCTCTTGTATAGTCCACTGGTTCTAAGTAGTGCACCCCATTCTCTATATAGTGGTTCTAAGTAGTGCACCCTATTCTCTATATAGTGGTTCTCAGTAGTGCACCCTATTCTCTATATCGTCCACAGGTTCTAAGTAGTGCACCCTTTTCTCTATATAGTCCGCTGGTTTTAAGTAGTGCACCCTATTCTCTATATAGTGGTACTAAGTAGTGCACCCTATTCTCTATATAGTGGTTCAAAGTAGTGCATCCTATTCTCTATATAGTGGTTCTAAGTAGTTCACCCTATTCTCTATATAGTGGTTCTAAGTAGTGCATCCTATTCTCTACATAGTGGTTCTAAGTAATGCATCCTATTCTATATATAGTCCACTGGTTCTAAGTAGTGCCCCCCCTTTTCTCTATATAGTGGTTCTAAGTAGTGCACCCTATTCTCCATATAGTACACTGGTTTTAAGTAGTGCACCTTATTCTCTATATAGTGGTTCTAAGTAGTGCACCCTACTCTCTATATAGTGGTTCTAAGTAGTGCATCCTATTCTCTACATAGTGGTTCTAAGTAATGCATCCTATTCTCTATATAGTCCACTGGTTCTAAGTAGTGCCCCCTTTTCTCTATATAGTGCTTCTAAGTAGTAGCCCCTATTCTCCATATAGTGAACTGGTTCTATGTAGTGCCCCCTATTCTCTATATAGTGGTTCTAAGTAGTCCACCCTATTCTCTAATATAGTCATCTGGTTCTAAGTAGTGCACCAAATTCTTGATATAGTGGTTCTAAGTAGTGCACCCTATTCTCTATATAGTGGTCCTAAGTAGAGCACCCTATTCTCTATATAGTCCACAGGTTATAAGTAGTGCACCCTATTCTCTATATAGTCCACTGGTTTTAAGTAGTGCACCCTATTCTCTATATAGTGGATCTAATAAGTGCACCATATTCTCTATATAGTGGTTCTAAGTAGTGCATCCTATTCACTATATAGTGGTTCTAAGTAGTGCACCCTATTCTCTATGTAGTGGTTCTAAGTAGTGCACCCTATTCTCTATATAGTCCACAGGTTCTAAGTAGTGCACCCTATTCTCTATATAGTCCACTGGTTCCACTGGTTTTAAGTAGTGCACCCTATTCTCTATATAGTGGATCTAATAAGTGCACCATATTCTCTATATAGTGGTTCTATGTAGTGCACCCTATTCTCTATATAGTGGTTCTAAGTAGTGCACCCCATACTCTATATAGTGGTTCTAGGTAGTGCACCCTATTCTCTATATAGTCCACTGGTTCTAAGTAGTGCCCCCTATTCTCTATATAGTGGTTCTAAGCAGTCCACCCTATTATCTATATAGTGCACTGGTTCTAAGAATTGCACCCTATTCTCTATATATTCCACTGGTTCTAAGAAGTGCCCCTTATTCTCTATACAGTGGTTCTAAGTAGTGCACCCTATTCTCTATATAGTGGTTCTAAGTAGTGCACCCTATTCTCTATATAGTGGTTCTAAGTAGTGCATCCTATTCTCTACATAGTGGTTCTAAGTAATGCATCCTATTCTCTATATAGTCCACTGGTTTTAAGTAGTGCACCCTATTCTCTATATAGTGGATCTAATAAGTGCACCATATTCTCTATATAGTGGTTCTAAGTAGTGCATCCTATTCACTATATAGTGGTTCTAAGTAGTGCACCCTATTCTCTATGTAGTGGTTCTAAGTAGTGCACCCTATTCTCTATATAGTCCACAGGTTCTAAGTAGTGCACCCTATTCTCTATATAGTCCACTGGTTCTAAGTAGTGCACCCGATTCTCTATATAGTGGTTCTAAGTAGTGCACCCCATACTCTATATAGTGGTTCTATGTAGTGCACCCTATTCTCTATATAGTGGTTCTAAGTAGTGCACCCCATACTCTATATAGTGGTTCTAAGTAGTGCACCCTATTCTCTATATAGTCCACTGGTTCTAAGTAGTGCCCCATATTCTCTATATAGTGGTTCTAAGCAGTCCACCCTATTATCTATATAGTGCACTGGTTCTAAGAATTGCACCCTATTCTCTATATATTCCACTGGTTCTAAGAAGTGCCCCCTATTCTCTATACAGTGGTTCTAAGTAGTGCACCCTATTCTCTATATAGTGGTTCTAAGTAGTGCACCCTATTCTCTACATAGTGGTTCTAAGTAATGCATCCTATTCTCTATATAGTCCACTGGTTCTAAGTAGTGCCCCCTTTTCTCTATATAGTGGTTCTAAGTAGTAGCCCCTATTCTCTATATAGTCCACTGGTTCTAAGTAGTGCACCCTATTCTCTATTATAGTGCACTGGTTTTAAGTAGTGCACCCTATTCACTATATAGTCCACTGGTTCTAAGTAGTGCACCCTATTCTCTATATAGTGGATCTAAGTAGTACCCCCTATTCACTATATAGTCCACTGGTTCTATGTAGTGCTCCCTATTCTCTATATAGTGGTGCTAAGTAATGCAACCTATTCTCTATATATTCCACTGGTTCTAAGTAGTGCCCAATATTCTCTATATAGTGGTTCTAAGTAGTACCCCCTATTCTCTATATTGTGCACTGGTTCTATGTAGTGCCCCCAATTCCCTATATAATGGTTCTAAGTAGTGCACCCCATTCTCTATATTGTGGTTCTTAGTAGTACGCCCTATTCTCTTATATAGTCCACTGGTTCTAAGTAGTGCACCCCATTCTCTACATAGTGGTTCTAAGTAGTGCACCCTATTCTCTATATCGTCCACAGGTTCTAAGTAGTGCACCCTTTTCTCTACATAGTCCGCTGGTATTAAGTAGTGCACCCTATTCTCTATATAGTGGTACTAAGTAGTGCACCCTATTCTCTATATAGTGGTTCTAAGTAATGCATCCTATTCTCTATATAGTCCACTGGTTCTAAGTAGTGCCCCCTTTTCTCTATATAGTGGTTCTAAGTAGTACCCCCTATTCTCTATATAGTGAACTGGTTCTATGTAGTGTCCCCTATTCTCTATATAGTGGTTCTAAGTAGTGCACCCTATTCTCCATATAGTACACTGGTTTTAAATAGTGCACCCTATTCTCTATATAGTGGTTCTAAGTAGTGGTTCTAAGTAGTGCACCCTATTCTCCATATAGTACACTGGTTGTAAATAGTGCACCCTATTCTCTATATAGTGGTTCTAAGTAGTGCACCCTATTCTCTATATAGTGGTTCTAAGTAGTGCATCCTATTCTCTACATAGTGGTTCTAAGTAATGCATCCTATTCTCTATGTAGTCCACTGGTTCTAAGTAGTGCCCCCTTTTCTCTATATAGTGATTCTAAGTAGTAGCCCCTATTCTCTATATAGTGAACTGGTTCTATGTAGTGCCCCCTCCTCTCTATATAGTGGTCCTAAGTAGTGCACCCTATTCTCTAATATAGTCCTCTGGTTCTAAGTAGTGCACCCTATTCTCTATATATTCCACTGGTTCTAAGAAGTGCACCCTATTCTCTTTATAGTGCACTGGTTCTAAGTAGTGCCCCCAATTCTCTATATAGTGCACTGGTTCTAAGTAGTGCCCCCTATTCTCTATACAGTGGTTCTAAGTAGTGCACCCTATTCTCTATATAGTGGTTCTAAGTAGTCCACTCTATTCTCTAATATAGTCCATTGGTTCTAAGTAGTGCACCATATTCTCTATATAGTGCATTATTTCTAGGTAGTGCACCCTATTCTCTATATAGTGGTGCTAAGTAATGCACCCTATTCTCTATATAGTCCACTGGTTCTAAGTAGTGCCCCCTATTCTCTATATAGTGGTTCTGAGTAGTGCACTATATTTTCTATTTAGTCCACTGGTTCTAAGTAGTGCACCCTATTCTCTATTATAGTGCACTGGTTTTAAGTAGTGCACCCTATTCACTATATAGTCCACTGGTTCTAAGTAGTGCACCCGATTCTCTATATAGTGGTTCTAAGTAGTGCACCCCATACTCTATATAGTGGTTCTATGTAGTGCACCCTATTCTCTATATAGTGGTGCTAAGTAATGCAACCTATTCTCTATATATTCCACTGGTTCTAAGTAGTGCCCCCTTTTCTCTACATAGTCTGCTGGTTTTAAGTAGTGCACCCTATTCTCTATATAGTGGTACTAAGTAGTGCACCCTATTCTCTATATAGTGGTTCTAAGTAATGCATCCTATTCTCTATATAGTCCACTGGTTCTAAGTAGTGCCCCCTTTTCTCTATATAGTGGTTCTAAGTAGTACCCCCTATTCTCTATATAGTGCACTATTTCGAAGTAGTGCCCAATATTCTCAATATAGTGGTTCTAAGTAGTACCCCCTATTCTCTATATTGTGCACTGGTTCTATGTAGTGCCCCCAATTCCCTATATAATGGTTCTAAGTAGTGCACACCATTCTCTATATCGTGGTTCTTAGTAGTACACCCTATTCTCTTATATAGTCCACTGGTTCTAAGTAGTGCACCCGATTCTCTATATAGTGGTTCTAAGTAGTGCACCCCATACTCTATATAGTGGTTCTATGTAGTGCACCCTATTCTCTATATAGTGGTTCTAAGTAGTGCACCCCATACTCTATATAGTGGTTCTAAGTAGTGCACCCTATTCTCTATATAGTCCACTGGTTCTAAGTAGTGCCCCCTATTCTCTATATAGTGGTTCTAAGTAGTCCACCCTATTATCTATATAGTGCACTGGTTCTAAGAATTGCACCCTATTCTCTATATATTCCACTGGTTCTAAGAAGTGCCCCCTATTCTCTATACAGTGGTTCTAAGTAGTGCACCCTATTCTCTATATAGTGGTTCTAAGTAGTGCACCCTATTCTCTATATAGTGTTTCTAAGTAGTGCATCCTATTCTCTACATAGTGGTTCTAAGTAATGCATCCTATTCTCTATATAGTCCACTGGTTCTAAGTAGTGCACCCTATTCGCTATTATAGTGCACTGGTTTTAAGTAGTGCACCCTATTCACTATATAGTCCACTGGTTCTAAGTAGTGCCCAATATTCTCTATATAGTGGTTCTAAGTAGTACCCCCTATTCTCTATATTGTGCACTGGTTCTATGTAGTGCCCCCAATTCCCTATATAATGGTTCTAAGTAGTGCACCCCATTCTCTATGTCATGGTTCTTAGTAGTACACCCTATTCTCTTATATAGTCCACTGGTTCTAAGTAGTGCACCCCATTCTCTATATAGTGGTTCTAAGTAGTGCACCCTATTCTCTGTATCGTCCACAGGTTCTAAGTAGTGCACCCTTTTCTCTATATAGTCTGCTGGTTTTAAGTAGTGCACCCTATTCTCTATATAGTGGTACTAAGTAGTGCACCCTATTCTCTATATAGTGGTTCTAAGTAATGCATCCTATTCTCTATATAGTGGTTCTAAGTAGTGCACCCTATTCTCTATATAGTGGTTCTAAGTAGTGCATCCTATTCTCTACATAGTGGTTCTAAGTAATGCATCCTATTCTCTATGTAGTCCACTGGTTCTAAGTAGTGCCCCCTATTCTCTATATAGTGGTTCTGAGTAGTGCACTATATTTTCTATTTAGTCCACTGGTTCTAAGTAGTGCACCCTATTCTCTATATAGTGGTTCTAAGTAGTACACCCTATTCTCTATATAGTGCACTGGTTGTAAGCAGTGCACCCTATTCTCTATATAGTGGTTCTAAGTAGTACACCCTATTCTCTATATAGTGCACTGGTTCTATGTAGTGCACCCCATTCTCTATATAGTGGTTCTAAGTAGTACACCCTATTCTCTAACTTAGTCCACAGGTTCTAAGTAGTGCACACCATACTCTATATAGTGGTTCTAAGTAGTGCACCCTATTCTCTACATAGTGGTTCTAAGTAGTGCAACCTATTCTCTATATAGTCCACAGGTTCTAAGTAGTGCACCCTATTCTCTATATAGTCCACTGGTTCTAAGTAGTTTACCCTATTCTCTATATAGTGGTTCTAAGTAGTACCCCCTATTCTCTATATAGTATACTGGTTCTATGTAGTGCTCCCTATTCTCTATATAGTGGTGCTAAGTAATGCAACCTATTCTCTATATATTCCACTGGTTCTAAGTAGTGCCCAATATTCTCTATATAGTGGTTCTAAGTAGTACCCCCTATTCTCTATATTGTGCACTGGTTCTATGTAGTGCCCCCAATTCCCTATTTAATGGTTCCAAGTAGTGCACACTATTTTCTAATATAGTCCACTGGTTCTAAGTAGTGCACCCCATTCTCTATATAGTGGTTATAAGTAGTGCACCCTATTCTCTATATCGTGGTTCTTAGTAGTGCACCCTTATTCTCTTATATAGTCCACTGGTTCTAAGTAGTGCACCCCATTCTCTATATAGTGGTTATAAGTAGTGCACCCTATTCTCTATATAGTGGTTCTAAGTAGTGCACCCTATTCTCTATATCGTCCACAGGTTCTAAGTAGTGCACCCTTGTCTCTATATAGTCCGCTGGTTTTAAGTAGTGCACCCTATTCTCTATATAGTGGTACTAAGTAGTGCACCCTATTCTCTATATAGTGGTTCTAAGTAGTGCATCCTATTCTCTATATAGTGGTTCTAAGTAGTGCACCCTATTCTCTATATAGTGGTTCTAAGTAGTGCATCCTATTCTCTACATAGTGCTTCTAAGTAATGCATCCTATTCTATATATAGTCCACTGGTTCTAAGTAGTGCCCCCAATTCTCTATATAGTGGTTCTAAGTAGTGCACCCTATTCTCCATATAGTACACTGGTTTTAAGTAGTGCACCCTATTCTCTATATAGTGGTTCTAAGTAGTGCACCCTATTCTCTATATAGTGGTTCTAAGTAGTGCATCCTATTCTCTACATAGTGGTTCTAAGTAATGCATCATATTCTCTATATAGTCCACTTGTTCTAAGTAGTGCCCCCTTTTCTCTATATAGTGGTTCTAAGTAGTAGCCCCTATTCTCTATATAGTGAACTGGTTCTAAGTAGTGCCCCCTATTCTCTATATAGTGGTTCTAAGTAGTGCACCCTATTCTCTAATATAGTCCTCTGGTTCTAAGTAGTGCACCAAATTCTTGATATAGTGGTTCTAAGTAGTGCACCCTATTCTCTATATAGTGGTCCTAAGTAGAGCACCCTATTCTCTATATAGTCCACAGGTTCTAAGTAGTGCACCCTATTCTCTATATAGTCCACTGGTTTTAAGTAGTGCACCCTATTCTCTATATAGTGGATCTAAGTAGTGCACCATATTCTCTATATAGTGGTTCTAAGTAGTGCATCCTATTCACTATATAGTGGTTCTAAGTAGTGCACCCTATTCTCTATGTAGTGGTTCTAAGTAGTGCACCCTATTCTCTATATAGTCCACAGGTTCTAAGTAGTGCACCCTATTCTCTATTTAGTCCACTGGTTCTAAGTAGTGCACCCGATTCTCTATATAGTGGTTCTAAGTAGTGCACCCCATACTCTATATAGTGATTCTATGTAGTGCACCCTATTCTCTATATAGTGGTTCTAAGTAGTGCACCCTATACTCTATATAGTGGTTCTAAGTAGTGCACCCTATTCTCTATATAGTCCACTGGTTCTAAGTAGTGCCCCCTATTCTCTATATAGTGGTTCTAAGTAGTCCACCCTATTATCTATATAGTGCACTGGTTCTAAGAATTGCACCCTATTCTCTATATATTCCACTGGTTCTAAGAAGTGCACCCTATTCTCTATACAGTGGTTCTAAGTAGTGCACCCTATTCTCTATATAGTGGTTCTAAGTAGTGCACCCTATTCTCTATATAGTGGTTCTAAGTAGTGCATCCTATTCTCTACATAGTGGTTCTAAGTAATGCATCCTATTCTCTAAATAGTCCACTGGTTCTAAGTAGCGCCCCCTTTTCTCTATATAGTGGTTCTAAGTAGTAGCCCCTATTCTCTATATAGTCCACTGGTTCTAAGTAGTGCCCCCTATTCTCTATATAGTGGTTCTAAGTAGTGCACCCTATTCTCTATATAGTGGTTCTAAGTAGTGCACTCTATTCTCTAATGTAGTCCATTGGTTCTAAGTAGTGCACCCTATTCTCTATATAGTGCACTATTTCTAAGTAGTGCACCCTATTCTCTATATAGTTGTTCAAAGTAATGCACCATATTCTCTTTATAGTCCACTGGTTCTAAGTAGTGCCCCCTATTCTCTATATAGTGGTTCTAAGCAGTGCACCCTATTCTCTATATAGTGGTTCTAAGTAGTACACCCTATTCTCTATATAGTGCACTGGTTCTATGTAGTGCCCCCTATTCCCTATATAGTGGTTCTAAGTAGTGCACCCTATTCTCTAATATAGTCCACTGGTTCTAAGTAGTGCAACCCATTCTCTATATAGTGGTTCTAAGTAGTGCACCCTATTCTCTATATAGTCCACAGGTTCTAAGTAGTGCACCCTATTCTCTATATAGTCCACTGGTTCTAAGTAGTGCACCCCATTCTCTATATAGTGGTTCTAAGTAGTGCACCCCATACTCTATATAGTGGTTCTAAGTAGTGCACCCTATTCTCTATATAGTGTTTCTAAGTAGTGCACCCTATTCTCTATATAGTGGTTCTAAGTAGTCCACCCCATTATCTATATAGTGCACTGGTTCTAAGAATTGCACCCCATTCTCTATATAGTCCACTGGTTCTAAGAAGTGCACCCTATTCTCTTTATAGTCCACTGGTCCTAAGTAGTGCCCCCTATTCTCTATATAGTGCACTGGTTCTAAGTATTGCACCCAATTCTCTATATAGTGGTTCTAAGTAGTGCACTCTATTCTCTATTTAGTCCACTGGTTCTAAGTAGTGCACCCTATTCTCTATATAGTGCACTATTTCTAATTAGTGCACCCTATTCTCTATATAGTGGTGCTAAGTAATGCACCCTAATCTCTATATAGTCCACTGGTTCTAAGTAGTGCAGCCTATTCTCTATATAGTGCACTGTTTCTAAGTAGTGCCCCCTATTCTCTATATAGTGGTTCTAAGTAGTGCACTATATTCTCTATTTAGTCCACTGGTTCTAAGTAGCGCATCCTATTCTTTATATAGTGGTTCTAAGTAGTCCACCCCATTATCTATATAGTGGACTATTTCTAAGTAGTGCACCCTATTCTCTATATAGTGGTAATAAGTAATGCACCCTATTCTCTATATAGTCCACTGGTTCTAAGTAGTGCCCCCTATTCTCTATATAGTGGTTCTAAGTAGTGCAACATATTCTCTTTATAGTCCACTGGTTCTAAGTAGTGCCCCCTATTCTCTATAGAGTGGTTCTAAGTAGTACACCCTATTCTCTATATTGTGAACTGGTTCTATGCAGTGCACCCCAGTCTCTATATAGTGGTGCTAAGTAATGCACCCTATTCTCTATATAGTCCCCTGGTTCTAAGTAGCGCATCCTATTCTCTATATAGTGATTCTAAGTAGTGCACCCTATTCTCTATATAGTGGTTCTAAATAGTGCACCCTATTCTCTATATAGTGATTCTAAGTAGTGCACCCGATTCTCTATACAGTGATTCTAAGTAGTGCACCATATTCTCTATATAGTGCACTGGTTCTAAGTAGTGCAACATATTCTCTATATAGTGGTTCTAAGTAGTGCCCCCTGTTCTCTAAATAGTGATTCTAAATAGTGCGCCCTATTCTCTATATAGTGATTCTGAGTAGTTTACCCTATTCTCTATATAGTGATTCTAAGTAGTGCACTCTATTCTCTATATAGTCCACTGGTTCTAAGTAGTGCCCCCTATTCTCTATATAGTGGCTCTAAGTAGTCCACCATATTATCTATATAGTGCACTGGTTCTAAGTAGTGCACCCTAAGTAGCACCATCTATTCTCTATATAGTGGTTCTAACTAGTGCACCCTTTCTCTATATAGTGGTTCTAAGTAGTCCACCATATTATCTATATAGTGCACTGGTTCTAAGTAGTGCACCATATTCTCTATATAGTGGTTCTAAGTAGTGCCCCCTGTTCTCTAAATAGTGATTCTAAGTAGTGCACCCTATTCTCTATATAGTGGTTCTAAATAGTGCACCCTATTCTCTATATAGTGATTCTAAGTAGTGCACCCTATTCTCTATATAGTGATTCTAAGTAGTGCACCCTATTCTCTATATAGTCCACTGGTTCTAAGTAGTGCCCCCTATTCTCTATATAGTGGCTCTAAGTAGTCCACCATATTATCTATATAGTGCACTGGTTCTAAGTAGTGCACCCTATTCTCTATATAGTGCACTGGTTCTAAGAAGTGCACCCTATTCCCTATATAGTGCACGGGTTCTGAGAAGTGCACCCTATTCTCTATATAGTGGTTCTAAGTAATGCACCCTATTCTCTATATAGTGCACTGGTTCTAAGCAGTGCACCGGATTCTCTATATAGTGGTTCTAAGTAGTACACCCTATTCTCTATATAGTGCACTGGTTCTATGTAGTGCACCCTACTCTCTATATAGTCCACTGGTTCTAAGTAGTGCACTATACATGATAGGGAGCAATTTGGGATGTAGACTGGGTCTTTTGTCTCTACATAACGAAATCCTTTTGTCAACCACTGACTGCCCACCACACCTCCCTACAGACACTTACAAAGAGTTCTCCTCCCCTCTGAGCTGATGTGTGAAGACATAGACTAGCTCTCTGTACAAAAGAGAACCACTAAAACATCCATATTTCCACTCCCACCTACTCTCACATAAAATCACATGCATAAAACAAGGCTTAAGATGTCAACCAGTTTAAAGTCATCCAGAATGGCTTCTCTATGTGTTGATGTCCATCGTTGGACAGATTTCCCACTCGTACTTGGTTACAGATGTTGCATAGATTTTTTTCACCATAATAATATTCTGTTATTGGCTTAAAAGTTGCACATGAAAACTGAGGTTAAAGTTATGCAGTGGACCGCAGCTACTGGCAGCAGATATTGTGGGTTTAAAAGCCAACCAATCCCCTCTTTAAAGGAGTCAGTTCTGCTGTAGAGGAATCTATTTCTGTTTGATTTGTCTCCCATTTGAATCCATATAGAGATGTTACAAATTATATACAGTCAAAAGTTTGGACACACCTACTCATTCAAGGGTTTTTCTTTATTTTTACTTTTTTCAAACATTGTAGAATAATAGTGAAGACATCAAAAATATGAAATAACACATTTGGAATCATGTAGCAACCAAAAAAGTGTTAAACAAATCAAATATATTTTATATTGGCCACAACTGGACTAGATTGTGAAAGACTCTTATCCAGACTGTTGAGATATATATTTATATTTAAACACAAAGAAAAAACACCTGCTGCTAAATTCAGTTAGACAACATTTATCATATTTCTGTTCCCTTTGCTTTTAAAACATGTTTCTCTGTAGGCAGAGATGAACACCCACATTTAACATTGTTCTCGTCTCCATTGTGTGCATTGGAGGGTCCTGTTAGAAGGTGCTGTGAGTGGAGGTATAGTACCTTAGGGCCAATTCTACCCAGTCAGACAGTCACCACGGACTCAAAGTCACCATCGAACAAGCCTTCTGCGGAAATCACAAGGTAATGCAAACTCTCTAATAAACACAGAAACTAGAATAAAGAAAAATAGAGCAATGATAACAAAATTAGGGTCATTAAACAATAGGCAAACCCTTTAGGATAACCCTTTAGGTAAACCCTCTAGGTAAACCCCCTAGGTAAACCCCCTAGGTAAACCCTTTCAAGTTTAAGATACAGATCATGAAATTACATTTCTCAGAGCGTAAGGGAAGCATTACTGTTCTGTATGTTGAAAATACATGACATGATGCCGCTACAACCCATAACAAGATAATTTGTCACAGGGATGCTTCAGGACAGCAGGACCTTCTCCCTTCTCACCTGTTTTCTCACTGGAGCTAAAATGGCCGCCAAACTAAGATGGCGCCAAAACAACTCATCATCTGAAACTAAAACTAGGGCACATTCCGGCACATTGTCCTTCTATATCTACTGGCATCTCCTCTAGGCCTGTATGTATTACTGCCGTGTCCATATGGCTTGTTGTGTTGACATGTGCCGCAGGTCTCAGTACACACCCTGAAGAGTAATAAACACCAGTCATGTCTTTGGAAAACAGCTAGAACATACATGGCCAAAATACATAGTATACTCTGTACTACACTACTATAGTCTGTAGTACTCGTATAGTATACTATGCAGGGAGCTGTAATACATTGTTAAACCAATGATTTATATATACACTAGATTACTTACAGGGGGTGTAAAAAGCTATAAAAATGCATTTATTAATGTCTACATTAGTTTTTCAACATGTATTCTATAACAGACACCTTAATGCAGACTTTCTAATTATATTATGTGAGCTAAACATAAAAATAAAAAAGGAAAAATATTTCCTTAAAGATGCACTATGCAGGCCTCCCGAGTGGCGTAGCGGTCTGAGGCACTGCACCGCAGTTCTTAAAGTGTCACTGCAAACCTGGGTTCGATCCCAGGCTGTGTCACAGCCGGCCGTGACCGGAGACCCATGAGGCTGGACGGGATTTCCTTGTCCCATCGCACTCTAGCGACTCCTTGTGGTGGGCCGGGCGCCTGCAAGCTGACTAAGGGCGCCAGTTTGATGGTGTTTTCTCCGACACATTGGTGCGGCTGGCAGGGTTGTTTTTCGGAGGACGCATGGCTCTCGACCTTTGCCTCTCCCGAGTCCGTAGGGAAGTGGCAGCAATGGGACAAGCATGTAACTACCAATTGGATATCACAACAACAAAAAATATGCACTATGCAGCATCGCTCCACCATTTCCGGGTTGAGAATCATTGTATCATCTAAACCGCTGCTAAACAAAAAATAACAAAACATATTTTATTTCCAGCTGTTTGAAGCTGGTGTAATAAACTGAAAGTAAAAGACGCAAAAACGAAACATAAGAACGGGAAGCACAGAAAGAGCGCACATAGAACAGATATACCACTTCTTAGCCTGGCTTTCAATGATAACGGCAGATCTATAACACACATTTCCAACTGACTTTGGTCAAGTCACCTAAAAACATACATATTGCCGCTTTAAAGTATAATTTTTTGAAAGTACTAGCGTTACTGTCCCCACTACAACAACAAAAAATACTTAAATAGATGGAATTTTGCCCTTGAAACATGTAATTGAAATACTGTAGACTTCCTTTAATTCTTATGGAGTACTTATTCTGGGGAGTGCCAATATAGCCAACCGTTGGCTTCAAAGCTTCTCATTGGCCAATACAATGCATCAGCAATCCAGGGTTTATATACATCATTGGGTTAAACCCAGTCTTGTATTGTTGTGTAGTGTTGCTAGTCAATAAGAAGCCAGGGAGAGAAGAAGGGGCTGTAATGGCATTACATCTCATTCTCTTAAAACAACACAATCAGATAACTCATATATATCTACAGTATATAAACCTGTTGTTTTGATTGACATGTTACTGTACCCTTTAGTTACTGTACCCTCTAGTTACCCTAGTTGAACCCATTACATACATAAACAAGTTATAAAAAAACAAACAATAGCAGAAAAGGCATTGGTGATGAGAAGAATAATAAAACAATGTATCATACATCCAGTGTTGGACTTTCACAATGTGCTTAGCAAATACCTCATCTCTCCCAAGTCTCTATACATGTAATACATTTAGAATATCATGGAAAAACACACAACAATAATCCACCTGTATTATCCAAGCGACCAGATCACTCTTTCTGTCTGGCCTTGAAAGTCAATGGTGGTTGCACACGAGTCCAATGACAAACCGTGTTTAGTATTATTTGCAGTTTCATCTAATGGAATTTCAATACACCATGATGTAATGTTGTTGTTGACATGTTGATGTGTTGTTGTTGACATGTTGATGTTGTGTTGTCGTTGACATGTTGATGTGTTGTTGTTGACATGTTGAAGTTGTGTTGTCATTGACATGTTGATGTAATGTTGTTGTTGACATGTTGATGTAATGTTGTCGTTGACATGTTGATGTAATGTTGTTGTTGACATGTTGAAGTTGTGTTGTCGTTGACATGTTGATGTAATGTTGTTGTTGACATGTTGATGTAATGTTGTTGTTGACATGTTGAAGTTGTGTTGTCATTGACATGTTGAAGTTGTGTTGTTGTTGACATGTTGATGTAATGTTGTCATTGACATGTTGATGTAATGTTGTTGACATGTTGATGTAATGTTGTTGTTGACATGTTGAAGTTGTGTTGTCATTGACATGTTGATGTAATGTTGTTGTTGACATGTTGATGTAATGTTGTCATTGACATGTTGAAGTTGTGTTGTTGTTGACATGTTGAAGTTGTGTTGTTGTTGACATGTTGAAGTTGTGTTGTCGTTGACATGTTGATGTAATGTTGTTGTTGACATGTTGATGTAATGTTGTTGTTGACATGTTGAAGTTGTGTTGTCATTGACATGTTGAAGTTGTGTTGTCGTTGACATGTTGATGTAATGTTGTTGTTGACATGTTGATGTAATGTTGTTGTTGACATGTTGTGTTGTTTTTGTTGACGTTGACATGTTGTGTTGTTGTTGACATGTTGATGCAATGTAGTTGTTGATGTGTTGTTGACATTTTGATGTGTTGTTTTGTTGACATTTTGATGTTGTTGCATGCTCCTTAGGACTTGATAGTGCATTTTTTAAAACATGGTTTTAATTGACTGGGTTCTGATGGGGTTGGGGGTTTGGAGGGGCACTGGACTGAATGTCTGAGATGCAAGGCGGGATGGGGTTGACTAATGGAGGTGAGGGGGTGGTAGGGGAAGGGTAGGAGAGTGAGACGGGAGGTCGGTTGGTTGGTTTGGTTGTTTGTGTCCCCTACACATACCACTCTTTCTTTGAAATGACAGAGCCATCGGTTTGGGACACCATATCGTCGGCGATCTCCGTCTCGGGGTCATACTGGAAAGCAAGAGTCCGTTCGTCGTAATCTCTGCTCTCTCCTTCATCCACCGTGAAATAGGGCCTCTTCAAGTCCTCCGCATCTCCATCAAAATCACGCTCGCTTGCCTCGAACCCTCCGGTCACAGCGATCTGGGCAGGCTTCTTCTCGTCATCTGAGTCATCTGGGTACTGCAGGTTGTTGGGGATGGGAGGGTGGGCTGGCAGGCCCCCGGCCTTGCTGTAGCCGTTCGAAAACACCTGCTTCTTGGTGCTGTAGTCGCCCTTGAAGGTGCGCTGGCGGCGGCGCAGGAACATAAAGAGCAGGGTGGCGGCCGCCGCTAACAGGACGACCCCGCCCACGGCGCCCCCGATGACGGCACCCGCATTGTGCTGCTCCTGCGGGATCTCAGGGCCCCCAGGTGGTGGGTTGTTAGGGAATTCTGGGTAGGAAAAGACAGATGGAAGGGGTGTGTCAGTGCTCAGGTGGGAACAGGAGGAGGGAGTGTGCTTGGTGTGTAGGTGCTATTTTTTAGGAAAGAGGGAAGGGAGACAGGGAGGGATAAGCAAAGGGAGAAGAAAGGATGGAGGAAGGAGGAGGAGCCTGTGGACAACCCCCAAAGGCGGCTTTAAACCCCCGCTACAAAGCAAGCTTTAGTCATCGCTAGCCACATGCAGAGGAAAGAGAGAAAGAAACACACAGCCAGTCTGTCTGTCCATCACACACTGTCCCCAAAGAGACAAACATGTTGGAAACAGACACCAATGCAAACTGAAATCCTACACAATTCTTGAACAGGATATGAGTATTCCCTGGGGTTTTGCAAAGAATGCCTTTACTTTCAAGCTTAAATTAAATCATGATTGTCATCAGTTTAGTGTGTATAATGAAATGCTCTTTCAGGAAATCTGAAGGTTATTGTTTTCAGCCTTGTGAGACAAATGGCCATGCAGAGAATGAATCATTCAGCAACTGTAACAATTAATATGAATCATCCCTAAAGTACAGAAGTATGAGACAGGTCATGCAACAACTTTGAAAAGATGGTACAATTAGATGTATAATTAAGTAGAGATAATGCAGAGAGGGTTGGAATCATACCTGTAGTATGGAAAGCAGGTAATGCAACAAATTTGAAAAGATACTGCATAACGACAGTGCATAATGATACTGCATACTGATTACTGCATAATGATACTGCATAACGACAGTGCATAATGATACTGCATACTGATTACTGCATAATGATACTGCATAACGACAGTGCATAATGATACTGCATACTGATTACTGCATAATGATACTGCATAACGACAGTGCATAATGATACTGCATACTGATTACTGCATAATGATACTGCATAACGACAGTGCATAATGATACTGCATAACGATACAACTGCATAACGATACAACTGCATAACGATACAACTGCATAACGATACAACTGCATAACGATACAACTGCATAACGATACAACTGCATAACGATACAACTGCATAACGATACAACTGCATAACGATACAACTGCATAACGATACAACTGCATAACGATACAACTGCATAACGATACAACTGCATAACGATACTGCATAACGATACAACTGCATAACGATACAACTGCATAACGATACAACTGCATAACGATACAACTGCATAACGATACAACTGCATAACGATACAACTGCATAACGATACAACTGCATAACGATACAACTGCATAACGATACAACTGCATAACGATACAACTGCATAACGATACAACTGCATAACGATACAACTGCATAACGATACAACTGCATAACGATACAACTGCATAACGATACTGCATAACGATACTGCATAACGATACAACTGCATAACGATACAACTGCATAACGATACAACTGCATAACGATACAACTGCATAATGATACAACTGCATAACGATACAACTGCATAACGATACAACTGCATAACGATACAACTGCATAACGATACTGCATAACGATACTGCATAACGATACAACTGCATAACGATACAACTGCATAACGATACAACTGCATAACGATACTGCATAACGATACAACTGCATAACGATACAACTGCATAACGATACAACTGCATAACGATACAACTGCATAACGATACAACTGCATAACGATACAACTGCATAACGATACAACTGCATAACGATACAACTGCATAACGATACAACTGCATAACGATACAACTGCATAACGATACTGCATAACGATACTGCATAACGATACAACTGCATAACGATACAACTGCATAACGATACTGCATAACGATACTGCATAACGATACAACTGCATAACGATACTGCATAACTGCATATCCCTCTCCATCTCTCTCCTCATATCTCTCTCTCTATCTCAACCCTCCTATCTCTTTCTCTCTCTCTTCCCCTGATGTCCATTAGGTTACATGCATGCTATATGGGTAGGCTACATGCATGCTATATGGGTAGGCTACATGCATGCTATATGGGTAGGCTACATGCATGCTATATGGGTAGGATACACACATGCTATATGGGTAGGCGTGTGTCCTATATGAAGACCACTGTTAACACTGAGGTGGTGCGTCCTAGTAGGAAGACCCCTGTTAACACGGAGGTGGTGTGTCCCAGTAGGAAGACCACTGTTAACACTGAGGTGGTGTGTCCTAGTAGGAAGACCACTGTTAACACGGAGGTGGTGTGTCCCAGTAGGAAGACCACTGTTAACACTGAGGTGGTGTGTCCTATAGGAAGACCACTGTTAACACTGAGGTCGTGTGTCCTAGTAGGAAGACCACTGAGGTGGTGTGTCCTAGTAGGAAGTCCACTGTGTGCAGCTCATCCTGCACTAACATAAATAACATGAGCATATCTACTTCTGCTAAGCTTCCCTGTAAAGCAATGAAAACAACCAAGCATCCCAGAAAAGTGCATCATGAAATTAATAACTTACTAGTAACAGATGACATTCATAGTCTGACTATCTCTGAAACTCACTTAGATAATACCTTTCATTATACAATGGTAGCAATACATGGCTATAACATCTACAGAAAAGACAGAAATGCCAATGGTGGAGGTGTTGCTGTTTATATTCAGAACCACATTCCTGTAAAGAATAGAGAGGATCTCATGTTAAATACTGTTGAAGTAATATGGCTAGAGGTTCATCTGCCTCACCTAAAGCCCGTTCTGGTGGGAAGCTGCTATAGACAGCTCAGTATCTGGATAATGTTAAATACTGTTGAAGTCATATGGCTACAGGTTCATCTGCCTCACCTAATGCCCATTCTGGTGGGAAGCTGCTGTAGACCTCCAAGCGCTAACAGTCAATATCTGGATAATGTGTGTGAAATGCTTGATAATGTATGTGATATCAACAGAGGTTTTCTGGGTGATTTAAATATTGACTGGCCTTCATCAAGCTGCCCACTCAAGAAAAGCTTCAAACTGTAACCAGTCACTGCAACCTGGTTCAGGTTATCAGTCAACCTACCAGGGTAGTTTACAAACAGCACAGGAATGAAATCATCAACATGTATTGATAACATCTTTACTAATGTTGCAGAAATGTACTTTAAAACAGTATCCAAATCCATAGGACGTAGTGATCACAGTATAATAGCCATATCTAGGAAAACCAAAGTTCCAAAGGCTGGGCCTAATATAGTGTATAAGAGGTCATACAATAAGTTTTGTAGTAATTCCACTGTTGACGGTGTAAAGAATATTTGCTGGTCTGTGGTGTGTAATGAGGAGTAAACAGACTTTGCACTTGACACATTTATGAAATTCCTTATTCCAGTTACTAATAAGCACACATTAAGGAAATGACAGTAAAAACTGTTAAATCCCTGTGGATTGATGAGGAATTGAAACATTGTATGGTTGAGAGGGATGAAGCAAAAGGCAAATAAGTCTGTCAGCACAACCGATTGGCAAACGTACTGCAAATTGAGAAATCATGTGACTAAACTGAATAAAAAGAATAAACTATACTATGAAACAAAGGTAAATAACATAAAGAATGATAGTAAAAAGCTTTGGGGCACCTTAAATGAAATGTTTGGAGAAAAGTCTATCTCAGCTCCATCATTCATTAAATCAGATGGTTCATTCATTACAAAGCCTACTGATATTGTCAACTACTTTAAAGATTTTTTCATTGGTAAGATTAGCAAACTTAGGCATGACATGCCACTAACAAACGCTGACACTACACATCCAAGTATATCGGACCAAATTATGAAATACAAGAACTGTACTTTTGAATTCCATAAAGTCAGTGTGGAAGAGGTGAAAAAAGTATTGTTGTCTATCAACAATGACAAGCCAGCAGGGTCTGACAATTTGTATGGAAAATTACTGAAGATAATAGCGAACGATATTGCCACTCCTATTTACCATATCTTCAATCTAAACCTACTAGAAAGTGTGTTCCCTCAGACCTGTAGGGAAGCTGAAGTCATTCCTCTACCCAAGAATATTAAAAACCCCTTTACTGGCTCAAATAGCTGACCAATCAGCCTGTTACCAACCCTTAGTAAACAACTGGAAAAAACTTGTGTTTGACCAGATGCAATGCTATTTCACAGTAAACAAATTGACAACATAATTTCAGCACGCTTATAGAGAATGACATTCAACAAGCACAGCACTTACACAAATGACTGATGATTGGCTGAGAAAAATTGATGATAAAAATATTGTGGGGGCAGTTTTGTCAGACTTCAGTGCGGCTTTTTACATTATCGATCATAGTCTGCTGCTGGAAAAACGTATCTGTTATGGCTTTACACCCCCTGCTATATTGTGGATAAAGAGTTAAACGGCCTAACAGAACACAGAGGGTGTTCTTTAACGGAAGACTAATGGCAGAATCAGGAATTGTCTAGGTCCCTTATTTTTTTCAATCTAATTTAGCATATCTGATTCAGCTAGTTAAAAGGTCTTGTTGAGTAGCTAATAAATAGAACCAGGTGTGTTAAATTAGGGTTGAAAACTGAAAACCCACAGGACAGTATATCTCCAGGAAGAGGGTTGGGCAGCCCTATTGTAGAGTGACAGAAGACTGCTTCTGCCAGCATTACCAAACATGTACATTGTATTAAATAATTCAGCCTTGACTCCTATTTATATCATGTAATGTTGCCTCTCTTAAACACCCTCTCTCACACAGCTATTGAATGATTCAATGCAACAAAGCACTTGTCTGGTAGTGTTATTCCATGGTCAGGTAGGACAATAGAAGAGGAGAAAATTGCATTTATATCTTTAGTCAAAATTAGTATTTTAAATGGATTTAAAATAGTAGGCTATTTAGCACGGCAGGGGATGATACATGTTCATGAACAGGGGATGATATCTGTTCATTAACAGGGGATGATACATATCTGTAATGGTCAAATCTGATTTATTTGCCCTCATATAGTTTTTTGACTGTTATTTGGTAAATATTGCTGCTTGCTAGCTACTCTGTGAGAGTTTGACAAGAACATGTGGTAGCTAGCTAGCGAGCTTGGTAACTGTTTAAAAACATGTGGTAGCTAGCTAGCTTGGTAACTGTTTAAAAACATGTGGTAGCTAGCTAGCTTGGTAACTGTTTAAAAACAAAGAGGTGAGTGTGTTAGAAAGCTAAACAGCTAGCTAGTTGACTGCTGTGGCTACCAAGTTACTGTATTTGATTGCTGTGGCTACCTAGTTATTGTATATAATGTATTTGACTGCTGTGACTACCTAGTTACCGTATAATGTATTTGACTGCTGTGACTACCTAGCTACTGTATTTGACTGCTGTGACTACCTAGTTACCGTATATACTGTATTTGACTGCTGTAACTACCTAGTTACCGTATATAATGTATTTGACTGCTGTGACTACCTAGTTACCGTATATACTGTATTTGACTGCTGTGACTACCTAGTTACCGTATATACTGCATTTGACTGCTGAGACTACCTAGTTACCGTATATACTGTATTTGACTGCTGTGACTACCTAGTTACCGTATATACTGTATTTGACTGCTGTGACTACCTAGTTACTGTATATACTGTATTTGACTGCTGTCACTACCTATCTACTGTATATACTGTATTTGACTGCTGTGACTACCTAGTTACCGTATCTACTGTATTTGACTGCTGTAACTACCTATCTACTATATTTGACTGCTGTGACTACCTAGCTACTAGCTACTGTATTTGACTGCTGTGACTACCTATCTACTAGCTACTGTATTTGACTGCTATGACTACCTATCTACTAGCTACTGTATTTGACTGCTGTGACTACCTATCTACTATCTACTGTATTTGACTGCTGTAACTACCTATCTACTAGCTACTGTATTTGACTGCTGTAACTACCTATCTACTAGCTACTGTATTTGACTGCTGTGACTACCTATCGTATTTGACTGCTGTGACTACCTATCTACTAGCTACTGTATTTGACTGCTGTGACTACCTAGCTACTAGCTACTGTATTTGACTGCTGTGACTACCTAGCCACTATCTACTGTATTTGACGGCTGTGACTAGCTATCTACTAGCTACTGTATTTGACTGCTGAGACTACCTAGTTACCGTATATCATGTATTTGACTGCTGTGACTACCTAGTTACCGTATACACTGTATTTGACTGCTGTGGCTACCTAGTTACTGTATATACTGTATTTGACTGCTGTGACTACCTAGTTACTATCTACTGCATTTGACTGCTGTGACTACCTAGTTACCGTATATACTGTATTTGACTGCTGTGACTACCTAGTTACCGTATCTCCTGTATTTGACTGCTGTGACTACCTAGTTACCGTATCTCCTGTATTTGACTGCTGTGACTACCTAGTTACCGTATCTCCTGTATTTGACTGCTGTGACTACCTAGTTACTATCTACTGTATTTGACTGCTGTGACTACCTAGTTACCGTATATACTGTATTTGACTGCTGTGACTACCTAGTTACTATCTATTGTATTTGACTGCTGTGACTACCTAGTTACCGTATATACTGTATTTGACTGCTGTGACTACCTAGTTACTATCTACTGTATTTGACTGCTGTGACTACCTAGTTACCGTATATACTGTATTTGACTGCTGTGACTACCTAGTTACCGTATATACTGCATTTGACTGCTGTGACTACCTAGTTACTATCTACTGTATTTGACTGCTGTGACTACCTAGTTACTATCTACTGTATTTGACTGCTGTGACTACCTAGTTACCGTATATACTGTATTTGACTGCTGTGACTACCTAGTTACCGTATATACTGTATTTGACTGCTGTGACTACCTAGTTACCGTATCTCCTGTATTTGACTGCTGTGACTACCTAGTTACTGTATATACTGCATTTGACTGCTGTGACTACCTAGTTACCGTATAATGTATTTGACTGCTGTGACTACCTAGTTACCGTATATACTGCATTTGACTGCTGTGACTACCTAGTTACCGTATATACTGCATTTGACTGCTGTGACTACCTAGTTACCGTATATACTGCATTTGACTGCTGTGACTACCTAGTTACTATCTACTGTATTTGACTGTATTTGACTGCTGTGACTACCTAGTTACCGTATATACTGCATTTGACTGCTGTGACTACCTAGTTACCATATATACTGTATTTGACTGTATTTGACTGCTGTGACTACCTAGTTACCGTATATACTTTATTTGACTGCTGTGACTACCTAGTTACCGCATATACTGCATTTGACTGCTGTGACTACCTAGTTACTATCTACTGTATTTGACTGCTGTGACTACCTAGTTACCGTATATACTGTATTTGACTGCTGTGACTACCTAGTTACCGTATATACTGTATTGGACTGCTGTGACTACCTAGTTACCGTATCTCCTGTATTTGACTGCTGTGACTACCTAGTTACCGTATCTCCTGTATTTGACTGCTGTGACTACCTAGTTACCGTATATACTGCATTTGACTGCTGTGACTACCTAGTTACTGTATATACTGTATTTGACTGTTGTGACTACCTAGTTACTATCTACTGTCTTTGACTGCTGTGACTAGACAAAAATATTTTTTTTATTTATTTTGAAAGCACCACCACCAATCAGCCTACATCACTGTGCACCGCCGTTACTATGACAACTAGCGTAACCATGTCAGAAAATGACTGGTCTGAAAAGCAATCTGATTTGGTGACTTGCTGTTTGGACAGTCAGTATTCCGGAACTGTTTTGAGCATTAAGGCCCTGCAGTGTGAACTATGCTTTACTCTCACCCTTAAATACCAACCCAAATATAAATGCACCATAAAGACCTCACAGCCACCAAAACAGTCCCTCCGGTCCCCCTCTCTCTCTCTAGCTTCTCCCCTTCTATCCATCCATCTCTCCCTCTGTATCCATCTCTTTGTCACCGACCGGGTACAAACTCAGGTCTCTTGCTTGCCACAAGACTATGATGTAGCTTGCCTGGCGCAGTGGAACCAATGTTAAAGTTGCAAAACTGCAAATCCTGCCTATATATGCGCTCTCAGGCAGGATTTGATAGATTTTGACTACTATGTTTATATATTTATTTCACCTTTATTTAACCAGGTAGGCTAGTTGAGAACAAGTTCTCATTTGCAACTGCGACCTGGCCAAGATAAAGCAAAGCAGTGTGACACAGACAACACAGAGTTACACATGGAGTAAACAATACACAAGCCAATAACACAAACAAGTCAATGACACAGTAGAAAAAAGAAAGTCTATAAACAGTGTGTGCAGAAGGCATGAAGAGGTAGGCAATAAATAGGCCATAGGAGTGAATAATTACAATTTAGCAGATTAACACTGGAGTGATAAATGATCAGATGGTCATGTGCAAGTAGAGATACTGGTGTGCAAAAGAGCAGAAAAGTAAATAAGATAAAAACAGTATGGGGATGAGGTAGGTAGGTAGATTGGGTGGGCTATTTACCGATGGACTATGTACAGCTGCAGCGATCGGTTAGCTGCTCAGATAGTTGATGTTTAAAGTTGGTGAGGGAAATTAAGTCTCCAACTTCAGCGGTTTCGTTCCAGTCACTGGCAGCAGAGGACTGGAAGGAAAGGCGGCCAAATGTGTGAACCAATATGGCTGGGTATCAGCCCTCAGGCCTTTCAGAGCTCCCAGGTTTTAATCTGACCCTGTAATGGGATTATTCTGACATTCTTACACACATGAATGAGAGAGAGAGAGAGCGAGCAACGCTAGGTCACCTCCAGCAGCCGCACCAACCACCATCCTACTTCCCTGCACCACCTCGGCATCTAGCCACCACAGTCCAGAGGGGGGTGGAACCCATAGGAATGAAGGAGATGGATGGAGTGGGAGAGGAAGAAGAAGAAGGAAGAGAGACAAGGGAAACGCTGGGCAGTCTGATAATCCTCTCCTCTACCCTTCACTACTCTCCTCTGCTGCGGTCCCTCATCCCTCTAGGCCCTCTTTTCTATTTTTACCAATGACCTGCCACTGGCATTAAACAAAGCATGTGTGTCCATGTATGCTGATGATTCAACCATACAAGCATCAGCAACTACATCTAGGTGACGTTCTATGTCTCTGTGGTGTTCTGGACTTGGGATAGGGGATGAGGAGGGGAGGGGATGAAGAGACAGGGAGGGAGGGGATGAGGTGGGAGGGAGAGGATGAGGAGGGGATGAGGAGGCAGTAATGTAATGTTCCCTCGGTCAGAAGTCAGAGGGAGGATAAAGGACCTCAACCTCAAAGCACCGGATAGGTAAAATACATTCTATTAAGGCAGTAACTCCCATACTGGTATCAACTCCTTAGATCATTGGAAGGAAAGATAGGTGAAGATCGTTGCATCTGCGTTAGAGGAATCACTCTAGTCTCTGTTCTCACCATGCCAGCTCTCTCTCTCTACCCCCACTATCTCCCTATCCCTCTCGCCACCCCCACTATCTCCCTATCCCTCTCGCCACCCCCACTATCTCCCTATCCCTCTCTCCACCCCCACTATCTCCCTATCCCTCTCTCCACCCCCACTATCTCCCTATCCCTCTCTCCACCCCCACTATCTCCCTATCTCTCTCTCCACCCCCACTATCTCCCTATCCCTCTCTCCACCCCCACTATCTCCCTATCCCTCTCTCTACCCCCACTATCTCCCTATCCCTCTCTCCACCCCCACTATCTCCCTATCCCTCTCTCCACCCCCACTATCTCCCTATCCCTCTCTCCACCCCCACTATCTCCCTATCCCTCTTTCCACCCCCACTATCTCCCTATCCCTCTCTCCACCCCCACTATCTCCCTATCCCTCTCTCCACCCCCACTATCTCCCTATCCCTCGCTCCACCCCCACTATCTCCCTATCCCTCTCTCCACCCCCACTATCTCAAGAACACCAAGGTAACCTACCGAAATGACTACCAACCTATAGCTCTCATGGACACCCTAGACCCACTCCAATTCACATACCTCCCCAACAGATCCACAGATGACGCAATGTCAATCGTGCTCCACACTGCCCTTTCCCAACTGGACAAAAGGAACACCTATGTGAGAATGCTGTTCATCGAATTTAGCTCAGCGTTCAACACCATAGTGCCCTTAAAGCTCATCTATAAGCTAAGGACCCTGGGACTAAACATCTCCCTCTGCAACTGGATCCTGGACATCCTGATGGGCCACCCCAGGTGGTAAGGGTAGGTAACACATCTGCCATGCTGATCCTCAACACTGGGGCCCCTCATATATCCTGTAACAACATATAGCACAGTCCCTATCTCCTTTACAAACATATAACACAGACCATATCTCATTTAACATATAACACAGCCCGTATCTCCTTTAACAACATATAACACAGCCCGTATCTCCTTTAACAACATATAACACAGCCCGTATCTCCTTTAACAACATATAACACAGCCCATATCTCCTTTAACAACATATAGCACAGCCCCTACCTACTTTAAACCCCTTTCCAGCAGTCAGATGACCAAATCATCCTCCAGTGATAGTAGTGCACTATCAAGGGAATAAGAAACGTGTGCCAGTTGGGATGCATCCTTGGAGTCCAGCCCACATCATACAGGGGTTAAAGGGTTGCTCAAAGATGCTCAGATATCAACACACTATTGTGGGGAAATAATGATCTAACCCTGATGAGAGGGGTAAACTAATTAACTCCCCATTTAAACAGTCATTTGGTTTCTCTTTGGCAAGACATTTTCCCAACACAGCTGAGACACATCACTGAGTATGGCGAGAGGGATGGAAGGAGAGAGAGAAAGGGAGAGCGAGATAAAGGGAGAGATAGAAGGCATGAGAGAGAGAGAGAGAGAGAGAGAGAGAGAGAGAATGAATTGCAGAGAACCACACTGGGTTGGTGTCTCAGAGGGTGAATAGCAGAGAACCACATCTTTTCCAAACCCATCATTCATGGTGAACGTTAATGACCGGATGAAGCGTTCAGATCAGCAGAGCCGCTTGGGTCGACAGTCTGTTCCCGCAAAACAACACAGTCATGAGAGAAACCTTTAATGAACTTCGTTAGAGAGATATCACCCTATTCAGTGTGAATAATCTTTAAAGGTTAACAACACTTCTCTAGGTCAGTCTCTCTATACTGTATATAACACAACCACAGGGCCGTCCATTATATTCTAATGCATCAGAGAGATTAATCAGTCAATATCAAGGTTTTCATTCTATACATCAAAATTATGTCATTTTATTTATATTTAAAATTATGTTTGTCTGCTGATCCCCATCGGAAGTCGACATTAAAACTCAACAATGAATGATTTATAAAAAAAATAGCTGTTTGTGTAAAATGGGTCATTTATTTAATTGACTCTATTCTTTAGAATGACCTTTAGTCTCTGTTCTTAATGAGCTTAAAGTGTTCCGTTGGTATTTCTTCACTACACCTACTTGCCTCCCTCCCTAAGGCTGGATGGCAGGCTAATAAAAAGGTAAGAGAATAACGCAATATGTTAGCGTCCATTAGACGACACACTGTCATCGGCCACATCCTTCTCTATCTTTCTCTCACCCTCTCTACGCCCCTCTCTAACTCCCTCTCTCTATCTCTCTCTCTTTCTGTGTCTCCCTCTTTATCTCTCTCAATTCAATTCAATTCAAGGGCTTTATTGGCATGGGAAACATGTGTTAACATTACCAAAGCAAGTGAGGTAGACAACATACAAAGTGAATATATAAAGTGAAAAACAACAAAAATTAACAGTAAACATTACACATACAGAGGTTTCAAAACAGTAAAGACATTACAAATGTCATATACAGTGTTTTAACAATGTGCAAATGGTTAAAGGACACAAGATAAAATATAAGCATAAATATGGGTTGTATTTACAATGGTGTGTGTTCTTCACTGGTTGCCCTTTTCTCGTGGCAACAGGTCACAAATCTTGCTACTGTGATGTCACACTGTGGAATTTCACCCAGTAGATATGGGAGTTTTTCAAATTTGGATTTGTTTTCGAATTCTTTGTGGATCTGTGTAATCTGAGGGAAATATGTCTCTCTAATATGGTCATACATTGGGCAGGAGGTTAGGAAGTGCAGCTCAGTTTCCACCTCATTTTGTGGGCAGTGAGCACATAGTCTGTCTTCTCTTGAGAGCCATGTCTGCCTTTCTCAATAGCAAGGCTATGCTCACTGAGTCTGTACATAGTCAAAGCTTTCCTTAATTTTGGGTCAGTCACAGTGGTCAGGTATTCTGCCGCTGTGTACTCTCTGTGTAGGGCCAAATAGCATTCTAGTTTGCTCTGTTTTTTTGTTAATTCTTTCCAATGTGTCAAGTAATTATCTTTTTGTTTTCTCATGATTTGGTTGGGTCTAATTGTGCTGTTGTCCTGGGGCTCTGTAGGGTGTGTTTGTGAACAGAGATAAATAAATAAAGAAATAAAGAAAGAGAGAGAGACAGAGACAGAGAGAGAGAGAGCACTCCCTCTTCTAGACCCTTACATGCACAGACTGAACTATGTTCATGCACTCACTGTCCTCACATAGAAACTCACTCAAACACTGAAGACTGATCACTTTCTGAGTCACAATGCAAGCCGAGATCTACCACACGTTTTATTTGTAAACATGACTTAAAAAACGTAAGCTTATGCAACATTAACCAATTAAAAACAGTTATGTAGCAACAGGGTTTGTGGTAGACTATAGGACCAATACATTATCACTGGGGTTGGTGCAATAGACTACAGGTCCAATGCATAATCATATTGGTTATGCAGTAGACTATAGGTTAAATACAATATCACTGAGGTTTGTGCAGTAGACTATAGGTTCAATACATTATCCCTGAGGTTTACGCAGTAGACTATAGGTTCAATACATTATCACTGAGGTTTATGCAGTAGACTATAGGTTCAATACATTATCCCTGAGGTTTATGCAGTAGACTATAGGTTCAATACATTATCCCTGAGGTTCATTCAGTAGACTATAGGTTCAATACATTATCCCTGAGGTTCATGCAGTAGACTATAGGTTCAATACATTATCCCTGAGGTTCATGCAGTAGACTACAGGCCCATGCATTATAACTGAAGTTTGTGCAGAAGACTACATGCCCAATGCATTATCACTGGGGTTTATGTAGTAGAATATAGGTTCAATACATTATCACTGAGGTTTGTGCAGCAGAATATAGGTTCAATACATTATCACTGAGGTTTGTGCAGCAGAATATAGGTTCAATACATTATCACTGAGGTTTGTGCAGAAGACTACATGCCCAATGCATTATCACTGAGGTTTATGCAGTAGACTACAGGTCCAATGCATTATCACTGCGGTTTATGCAGTAGACTACAGGTCCAATGCATTATCACTGAGGTTTATGGAGTAGACTACAGGTCCAATGCATTATCACTGAGGTTTATGGAGTAGACTACAGGTCCAATGCATTATCATATTGGTTATGCTTAAATTGCACTGACAATGTTGTTCTTCTCAGACAATTTGGAAATCATTAAAAAAAATGTGGGTAACAGACCACTGTGGGGATGGAGCATCTGATAGTCAGTCTGTATGATGGTCAGTCTGTGGGGAGGGAGCATCTGATAGTCAGTCTGTAGGAAGGGAACATCTGATGGTCAGTCTGTGGGGAGGGAGCATCTGAAGGTCAGTCTGTGGGGAGGGAGCATCTGAAGGTCAGTCTGTGGGGAGGGAGCATCTGAAGGTCAGTCTGTGGGGAGGGAGCATCTGATGGTCAGTCTTTGGGTAGGGAGCATCTGATGGTCAGTCTGTGGGAGGGAGCATCTGATGGTCAGTCTGTAGGGAGGGATCATCTGATGGTCAGTCTGTAGGGAGGGATCATCTGATGGTCAGTCTGTGGGGAGGGAGCAGCTGCATCTCACCCGACTCACCCTCCCTCCCTACCCTGAGAAAAGGGGAGACAGTCTTCTAGCTAAGTCACAATGCATTATTTCTGCCTCATGCACCAATTCATGTTGTTACTCCAATGACCAGAGAAAGTGAAACATTCCTTGAAAAAAAGACACACGCCACTAAAAATAAGTACTGTAAAAGGTTAGTACTGTGAAGGTTAGTACTGTAAAGGTTAGTACTGTAAAGGTTAGTACTGTAAAGGTTAGTACTGTGAAGGTTAGTACTGTAAAGGTTAGTACTGTAAAGGTTAGAGGTGTTAGGTTTGAACTAGTACTGTAAAGGTAATATCAGTTAGGTTTGAACTAGTACTGTAAAGGTAATATCAGTTAGGTTTGAACTAGTACTGTAAAGGTTAGATCAGTTAGGGTTGAACGAGTACTGTAAAGGTTAGTACTGTAAAGTTTAGAACTGTAAAGGTTGAACGAGTACTGTAAAGGTTAGAGCGTTTAGGGTTGAACGAGTACTGTAAAGGTTAGATCAGTTAGGGTTGAATGAGTACTGTAAAGGTTAGTACTGTAAATGTTAGTACTGTACAGGTTAGCGCTGTTAGGGTTGAATGAGAACTATAAAGGTTAGTACTGTAAAGGTTTGATCAGCTAGGATAGAACGAATACTGTAAAGGTTAGTACTGTAAAGGTTAGTACTGTAAAGGTTGGTACTGTAAAGATTGGCACTGTAAAGATTGGCACTGCAAATGTTAGTACTGTAAAGATTGGTACTGTAAATGTTAGTACTGTAAAGATTGGCACTGCAAAGGTTAGTACTGTAAAGATTGGTACTGTAAAGGTTAGTACTGTAAAGATTGGTACTGTAAAGGTTGGTACTGTAAAGATTGGTACTGTAAAGATTGGTACTGTAAAGGTTGGTACTGTAAAGGTTGGTACTGTAAAGGTTGGTACTGTCAAGGTTGGCACTGCAAAGGTTAGTACTGTAAAGGTTGGTACTGTAAAGGTTAGTACTGTAAAGGTTATAGCTGTAAAGGTTAGAGGTGTTACGATCACACTAGGCAGAGAGCAGTAAGTATTTAAATACACAACATGAGACAACATACAAAGCAAGGCAAGTTATTTTGGGTGAGGATGACAGGGATTGCAGTGTGTATGTGTGTGTAAAATAATTCTGGACATAGAAACAATATGGTTGTGCAATAACATTGTGTGCAACACTCAGGGACCATGGACATTAAGGGGATGTGTAACATTCAGTAGAGGAGGGACAGCTATGTCATGTGGAAGAGAGGGGTCAGAGTCATTAAACTGTCATTCTTGTTTATTTTTTTCATGAATGTGTGATGTTCTGTCTGGCCTATGCCATGTCATGAAGGAGAAAATGCATCTCATAACACTTGAACATGGAAAGATATGTTATATCATTAAGCCTACAGTAGCAGCCAGTGTGTGGTGTTCGATGTAGGCCGACATTGCATGATACTTTTGAGGGCAAAAAGTCATGCAGGGCTTGACAATAACCTTCAGACAAGGAGTTAACTGAAAATGTTGTGTTGTTTGATGTAAGAAACCACTTCACAAAATAAAAAGCATTATTATTCCCATTCCATTATTACAGAGAATCAGACAAATATTGCTACCCACTGCCTATTGGCTACTTAGCTTGTTCAAGCCTGTCTCAAAATACAACACTGCCCCTTTAAGACAGAAAAAATGCTCTTTACCTGACTTTATTTTCAAAGATGTCTAGATGTTCACGTTTTGTGCTTTTGTAGAAGGCAATCACTCCCCTATTGCTGACTCCAAATTATCTATATATAACTGGGCTAATATCTCACTAAGTGGCAAAGGATATGAACAAATATGCACACATAGCTACATGCAGCTCTTGCTTTGATCTTAAAACAAGTGCATCTACTCACGACCACTCATGCTCTAAACACAGTCCAGTTCAAATTAAATGGTACAGATCCATATATGGCAATGGTCTATTTGCATTTAGGCCAACTGCTGACCATACATTCTCACTATGTGAGATAACCAAGTACGTTAGTGGCAATACAGAGCAGAGAGAAACCAGAAGCCCAGAGCAGAGAGAAACCAGAAGCCCAGAGCAGAGAGAAACCAGAAGCCCAAAGCAAAGAGAAACCAGAAGCCCACAGCAGAGAGAAACCAAAAGCTCAGAGCAGAGATAATCCAGAAGCCCAGAGCAGAGAGAAACCAGAAGCCCAGGGCAGAGAGAAACCAGAAGCCCACAGCAGAGATAAACCAAAAGCTCAGAGCAGAGAGAAACCAGAAGCCCAGAGCAGAGAGAAACCAGAAGCCCAGAGCAGAGAGAAACCAGAAGCCCAGGGCAGAGAGAAACCAGAAGCCCACAGCAGAGATAAACCAAAAGCTCAGAGCAGAGAGAAACCAGAAGCCCAGAGCAGAGAGAGCCCAGAATCCCAGAGTAGAGAGAGACCAGAATCCCAGAGTAAAGAGAAACCAGAAGCCCAGAGCAGAGACAAACCAGAAGCACAGAGCAGAGAGAACAGAATCCCAGAGTAGAGAGAAACCAGAAGCCCAGAGCAGAGAAGAAGAAGCTTGTACCAGTTGGTCACCTACCAGTAACATTAACCTGGACCAGACCAGTACGAGTCCCAATCCCATTGGTGGCAGCACACACGTACGTCCCAGCTAGCTCATAGGTCACCGCGCCCTTGAAGATCAGAGAGTTGTTAAGAATCTCCACGGTGCTGGGAAGAGATCCATTCAACCTGTAGAAGAGAGGAGCAAGATAGGGTGTTAAAGATCCCACTGGTCACAACTCTTATCACACCCAAAAAATAGGGGTCTATAGCATCTACTATATACTGTATTCAATAAATAGGGGTCTAGTGTCTACTACATACTGTGTTAAAGATCCCACTGGTCACAACTCTTATCACACCCCAAAAATAGGAGTCTATAGCATCTACTATATACTGTATTCAATAAATAGGGGTCTAGTGTCTACTACATCCTGTGTTAAAGATCCCACTGGTCACAACTCTTATCACACCCTAGTGGTCACATCTCTTATCACACCCAATAAATAGGGGTCTATAGTGTCTACTATATACTGTATTCAATAAATAGGGGTCTATAGCGTCTACTACATACTGTTTTCAATGAATAGGGGTCTATAGCATCTACTATATACTGTATTCAATAAATAGGGGTCTATAGCGTCTACTACATACTGTTTTCAATGAATAGGGGTCTATAGCATCTACTATATACTGTATTCAATAAATAGGGGTCTATAGTGTCTACTATATACTGTATTCAATAAATAGGGGTCTATAGTGTCTACTATATACTGTATTCAATAAATAGGGGTCTATAGTGTCTATTATATACTGTATTCAATAAATAGGGGTCTATAGTGTCTACTATATACTGTATTCAATAAATAGGGGTCTATAGTGTCTACTATATACTGTATTCAATAAATAGGGGTCTATAGTGTCTACTATATACTGTATTCAATAAATAGGGGTCTATAGTGTCTACTATATACTGTATTCAATAAATAGGGGTCTATAGTGTCTACTATATACTGTATTCAATAAATAGGGGTCTATAGTGTCTACTATATACTGTATTCAATAAATAGGGGTCTATAGTGTCTACTATATACTGTATTCAATAAATAGGGGTCTATAGTGTCTACTATATACTGTATTCAATAAATAGGGGTCTATAGTGTCTACTATATACTGTATTCAATAAATAGGGGTCTATAGTGTCTACTATATACTGTATTCAATAAATAGGGGTCTATAGTGTCTACTATATACTGTATTCAATAAATAGGGGTCTATAGTGTCTACTATATACTGTATTCAATAAATAGGGATCTATAGTGTCTACTATATACTGTATTCAATAAATAGGGGTCTATAGTGTCTACTATATACTGTATTCAATAAATAGGGGTCTATAGTGTCTACTATATACTGTATTCAATAAATAGGGGTCTATAGTGTCTACTATATACTGTATTCAATAAATAGGGGTCTATAGTGTCTACTATATACTGTATTCAATAAATAGGGGTCTATAGTGTCTACTATATACTGTATTCAATAAATAGGGGTCTATAGTGTCTACTATATACTGTATTCAATAAATAGGGGTCTATAGTGTCTACTATATACTGTATTCAATAAATAGGGGTCTATAGTGTCTACTATATACTGTATTCAATAAATAGGGGTCTATAGTGTCTACTATATACTGTATTCGATAAATAGGGGTCTATAGTGTCTACTATATACTGTATTCAATAAATAGGGGTCTATAGTGTCTACTATATACTGTATTCAATAAATAGGGGTCTATAGTGTCTACTATATACTGTATTCAATAAATAGGGGTCTATAGTGTCTACTATATACTGTATTCAATAAATAGGGGTCTATAGTGTCTACTATATACTGTATTCAATAAATAGGGGTCTATAGTGTCTACTATATACTGTATTCAATAAATAGGGGTCTATAGTGTCTACTATATACTGTATTCAATAAATAGGGGTCTATAGTGTCTACTATATACTGTATTCAATAAATAGGGGTCTATAGTGTCTACTATATACTGTATTCAATAAATAGGGGTCTATAGTGTCTACTATATACTGTATTCAATAAATAGGGGTCTATAGTGTCTACTATATACTGTATTCAATAAATAGGGGTCTATAGTGTCTACTATATACTGTATTCAATAAATAGGGGTCTATAGTGTCTACTATACAGTTGAAGTCGGACGTTTACATACACTTAGGTTGGAGTCATTAAAACTCATTTTTCAACCACTCCACAAATGTCTTGTTAACAAACTATAGTTTTGCCAAGTCGGTTAGGACATCTACTTTGTTCATGACACAAGTTATTTTTCCAACAATTGTTTACAGACAGATTATTTCACTTATAATTCACTGTATCACAATTCCAGTGGGTCAGAAGTTTACATACACTAAGTTGACTGTTCCTTTATACAGCTTGGAAAATTCCAGAAAATGATGTCATGACTTTAGAAGCTTCTGAAAGGCTAATTGACATCATTTGAGTGAATTGGAGGTGTACCTGTGGATGTATTTCAAGGCCTAACTTCAAACTCAGTGCCTCTTTGATTGACATCATGGGAAAAGCTAATTAAAAAAATTGTAGACCTGCACAAGTCTGGATCATCCTTGGGAGCAATTTCCAAATGCCTGAAGGTACCACGTTCATCTATACAAACAATAGTACGCAAGCATAAACACCATGGGACCATGCAGCCGTCATACCGCTCAGGAAGGAGACGCGTTCTGTCTCCTAGAGATGAACGTACTTTGGTGCGAAAAAATTCAATCAAGTCACCAGAACAGCAGCAAAGGACCTTGTAATGATGCTGGAGGAAACAGGTACAAAAGTATCTATATCCACAGTAAAACGAGTCCTATATCAACATAACCTGAAAAGCCGCTCAGCAAGGAAGAAGCCACTTCTAAAAAAAAAACATAAATAAGCCAGACTACGCTTTGCAACTGCACATGGGGACAAAGATCATCGTTTTTGAAGAAATGTCCTCTGGTCTGACCAAACAAAAATAGAACTGTTTGGCCATAATGACCATCGTTATGTTTGGAGGAAAAAGGGGGAGGCTTGCAAGCCGAAGAACACCATCCCAACCGTGAAGAACGGGGTTGGCAGCATCATGTTGTGGGGGTGCTTTGCTGCAGGAGAGACTGGTGCACTTCACAAAAGAGATGGCCTCATGAGGTAGGAAAATTATGTGGATATATTGAAGCAACATCTCAAGACATCAGTCAGGAAGTTAAAGCTTGGTTGCAAATGGGTCTTCCAAATGGACAATGACCCCAAACATACTTCCAAAGTTGTGGCAAAATGGCTTAAGGACAACAAAGTCAAGGTATTGGAGTGGCCATCACAAAGCCCAGAACTCAATCCTATAGAACATTTGTGGTCAGAACTGAAAAAGCATGTGCGAGCAAGGAGGCCTACAAACCTGACTCCGTTACACTAGCAGGAATGGGCCAAAATTTACGCAACTTATTGTGGGAAGCTTGTGGAAGGCTACCCGAAACGTTTGACCCAAGTTAAACAATTTAAAGGCAATGCTACCAAATATTAATTGAGTGTATGTAAACTTCTGACCCACTGGGAATGTGATGAAATAAATAAAAGCTGAAATGTATCATTCTCTCTACTATTATTCTGACATTTCATTCTTAAAATAAACCGGTGATCCTAACTGACCTAAAACAGGGAATGTTTACTAGGATTAAATGTCAGGAGTTGTGAAAAACTGAGTTTAAATGTATTTGGTTAAGGTTTATGTAAACTTCCCACTTCAACTGTATATAGCAGCTGGATTGATGGACTGCAGGACTGAAAGCCCAGAGGAGAAAGACTGAGGACTCAGAATGTGATACTGTACAGGGTGATTTCTGGGTGAAGGAATACGTGTATATGTATATTTCTATAGCTAAGTGTATGCCTATATCCTGGTCTGGCTTTGTGTGTGTGTGTGTGTGTGTCTGTGTGTATGTGTATATAGCTATGTGTATGCCTATATCCTGGTCTGGCTTTGTGTGTGTGTGTGTGTGTGTGTGTGTGTCTGTGTGTGTGTGTGTGTGTGTCTGTGTGTATGTGTATATAGCTATGTGCCTATATCCTGGTTGTTCCGGCTCTGTCTTGTTCTGTCAAAGCCTTCCTTACGTGTGTGTGTGTGTGTGTGTGTGTGTTCTGTCAAAGTCTTCCTTACGTGTGTGTGTGTGTGTGTGTGTGTGTGTATGTGTAGCTCCTCTAGCAGCCCGGAGGAGCCTTCAAAACACATTTGGAGTCTTGTTCCACCACAGCAATGTCCTCCTATCTGTCACCCAGCCTGCCCCTTCGTCTGTACACATAATTCTCTCTCTCTCCGCCTCCTCACCCCATCTTCTACATCCCTCTTTCTCCATTATCATCCCTCTCCTCATCCTCCCTATCCTATGATATCATCCCTCTCCTCATCCTCCCTATCCTATGATATCATCCCTCTCCTCATCCTCCCTATCCTATGATATCATCCCTCTCCTCATCCTCCCTATCCTATGATATCATCCCTCTCCTCATCCTCCCTATCCTATGATATCATCTCTCTCCTCATCCTAACCTATCCTATGATATCATCCCTCTCCTCATCCTCCCTATCCTATGATATCATCTCTCTCCTCATCCTCCCTATCTTATGATATCATCTCTCTCTCTTTCCTCTGTCTTCACCATCTCTCTCTCTTCTACCCTCTCCAATCTCCTCTTCCCCTGTAAAGAAATGTCTATTCTATATACCCCCCCCACCCTCTCTCTCTCTTCTACCCTTTCCAATCTCCTCTTCCCCTGTAAAGAAGCCTCTCTTCTATATACCCCCCCCACCACCATCTCTCTCTCTTCCACCCTCTCCAATCTCCTCTTCCCCTGTAAAGAAGCCTCTCTTCTATATACCCCCCCACCACCATCTCTCTCTCTTCCACCCTCTCCAATCTCCTCTTCCCCTGTAAAGAAGCCTCTCTTCTATATACCCCCCCCCCACCACCATCTCTCTCTCTTCTACCCTCTCCAATCTCCTCTTCCCCTGTAAAGAAACATTTCTTCTATATATCCCCCCCCCCACCCTCTCTCTCTCTTCTACCCTTTCCAATCTCCTCTTCCCCTGTAAAGAAACCTCTCTTCTATACCCCCCCCCCCCCACCCTCCCTCTCTCTTCCTCCATCCCTCTCTCATTAATACCCAGTGGTGGCAGGGCTACAGTGAGGTGAACACAATGGTCTATTAATCCGTTGACACCTTCCCTTACCCAGCCTTCAGTGAACAATTACTACGTTTATCTCTCAATTTCACTGTATAAATCTCTTCTTTTCCACCCAGTTATAGATGGTTGGCAAAGCTCCTCTGTTGTCAAAAGAGTTGTACTATGAAGAGCCAGAGAGGACAGCAGGACGAGGACGTTGGTACAGTGAATTGCGTTTCTATGATGTCACATGGCTTGATATTTGGACTCTGGTTAGATGTTTGTTTATGCTCACATAGCCAACCTATGCATGATTTGTTAGTGTGGATCAAACCAAGCATTGTTTATTGAGAGGAGCACTTATGGCCTGGAAAAAAACATGAACATCTCTCCTTTTTCATCTCAACATACTGCTGTGTGTATATTCTGCAGCACTGACACTTATCATTTGAAAGGCAAAGTACTGATGTCAGCTCTTAGGCATGTAGTCCTAATCTATGGCTCCACCACTTAAACTGAAGCTAAAACTCCTCTCTCTCTCTCTCCCTCCCTCCCTCCCTCTCTTAAAGATGAAAAAGCTTTTACGATTCCCCTCTAAAAACGGCACCAAAAAAAAGAAGCACTTATTTTTTAACTTATTTAAAGTGCTTTGACAGGCTGGTCATGGCTCACATCAACAGCATCCTCCCGGACACCCTAGACCCACTCTAATTTGCATACAGCCCCAACAGATCCACAGATGACGCAATCTCAATCACACTCCACACTGCCCTTTCCCACCTGGACAAAAGGAACACCTATGTGAGAACACTGTTCATTGACTACAGCTCAGCGTTCAACACCATAGTACCCACGGAGTTCATCACTAAGCTAAGGACTCTGGGACAAAACACCTCCCGCCCCCAACACTGGGGCCCCTCAATGGTGTGTACTTAGTCCCCTTCTGTGTTCCCTGTTCACCCACGACTGCATGGCCAAACACAACTCCAACGCTATCATTACGTTTGCTGACGACACAACAATGGTAATAAAATCAAATGTTATTGGTCACATACACATGGTTAACAGATGTTAATGCGAGTGTAGCGAAATGCTTGTGCTTCTAGTTCCGACAATGCAGTAATATCTAACAAGTAATCTAATAATTTCACAACAACAACCTAACACACACAAATGTAAAGGAATGAATAAGAATATATATATATAAATATATGGATGAGCGATGGCTGTGCGGCATAGGCAAGATGCAGTAGATGGTATAGAGTACAGTATATACATATGAGATGAGTAATGTAGGGTATGAAAACATTATATAAAGTGGTATTGTTTAAAGTGACACATTTATTACATCCAATTTTTCCATTATTAAAGTGGCTGGAGTTGAGAATCAGTATGTTGGCAGCAGCCACTCAATGTTAGTGATGTCTGTTTAACAGTCTGATGGCCTTGAGATAGAAGCTGTTTTTCAGTCTCTCGGTCCCAGCTTTGATGCACCTGTACTGACCTCGCCTTCTGGATGATAGATAAAAGTGACTAGATATTGTAGATAAAATATATATTGTGAATAAAATACATTAGACACTGTCAATAAAATAGACTAGATACTGTAGATAAGAGAGAATATATATTGTAGATAAGAGACTAAACTGCAGACAAAAGAGTCCAGATACTGTAGATAAAATATATAATGTAGATGAAATAGATTAGATACTGTAGATAAATTATATAATGTAGATAAAATAGATTAGATACTGTAGATAACACAGATTAGATAATGTAGATACAATAGATTAGATACTGTAGATAACACAGATTAGATAATGTAGATACAATAGATTAGATACTGTAGATAAATTATATAATGTAGATAAAATAGATTAGATACTGTAGATAACACAGATTAGATAATGTAGAAACAAAGACTATATACTATAGATACAATAGATGAGATACTGTAGATAAAAGAGACTAGATAATGTAGATATGAGATTATAAACTGCAGATAAGAGACAAGACACAGTAGATAAAATATATGGACAAAAAAATTGACAAAAAAACCTCAGCAAACTTGAGCGTGCATAACTATTCACCCCCCCACACGATGTCAATACTTTGTAGAGCCACCTTTTCCAGCAATTACAGCTGCAAGTCTCTTGGGGTATGTCTCTATAAGCTTGGCACATCTAGCCACTGGGATTTTTGCCCATTCTTCAAGGCAAAACTGCTCCAGCTCCTACAAGTTGGATGGGTTCTGCTGGTGTACAGCAATTTTAAAGTCACACCACAGATTCTCAATTGGATTGAGGTCTGGGCGTTGACTAGGCCATTCCAAGACATTTAAATGTTTCCCCTTAAAGCACTCGAGTGTTGCTTTAACAGTATGCTTAGGGTCATTATCCTGCTGGAAGGTGAACCTCAGTCCCAGTCTCAAATCTCTGGAAGACTGAAACAGGTATCCATCAATAATTTCCCTGTATTTAGTGTCATCCATCATTCCTTCAATTCTAACCAGTTTCCCAGTCCCTGCCGATGAAAAACATGCCCAAATAATGATCCTGCCACTACCATGCTTCACTGTGGGGATGGTTTTCTCGGGTTGATGAGAGGTATTGGGTTTACGGCAGACATAGTGTTTTCCTTGATGGCCAAAAAGCTACATTTTAGTCTCATTTTACCAGATTACCTTCTTCCATATGTTTGGGGAGTCTCCCACATGCCATTTGGCGAACAGCAAACGTGTTTGCTTATAAAGCCCAGCTCTGTGGAGTGTACGGCTTAAAGTGGTCCTATGGACAGATACTCCAATCTCCGCAGTGGAGCTTTGTAGCTCCTTCAGGGTTATCTTTGGTCTCTTTGTTGCCTCTCTGATTAATGCACTCCTTGCCAGGACCGTGAGTTTTGGTGGGCGACCCTCTCTTGGCATTTTTGTTGTGGTACCATATTCTTTAAAACATTTTATAATGGATTTAATGGTGCTCCTCGGGATGTTCAAAGTTTCAGATATTTTTTTATAACCCAACCCTGATCTGTACTTCCCCACAACTTTGTCACTGACCTATTTGGCTCCTTGGTCTTCATGGTGCCGCTTGCTTGATGTTGCCCCTTGCTTAGTGGTGTTGCAGACTCTGCGGTCTTTCAGAACAGGTGTATACATACTGACATCATGTGACAGATCATGTGACACTTAGATTGCACACAGGTGGACTTTATTTAACTAAATTATCTGACTTCTGAAGGTAATTGGTTGTACTAGATCATATGTAGGGGTTTCATAGCAAAGGGGGTGAATACATATGCATGCACCACTTTTCACATTTTTATTGTTTAGAATTATTTTTTTCATTTCACTTCACCAATTTTTTATTACTTTGTATATGTCCAATACATGACATCCAATAAAAATAAAAATATATTTAAATTACAGGTTGTAATGCAAAAAACATGTAAAATGCCAAGGAGGATGAATACTTTTGCACTGTACTGTAGATAAAAATATACTGGAAATAAAATAGATATTGTAGATAAAATAGACTAGATACTGTAGATAAAATAGACTAGATACAGTAGATAAAATAGACTAGATACTGTAGATAAAATAGACTAGATACTGTAGATAAAATAGACTAGATACTGTAGATAAAATAGTCTAGATACTGTAGATGAAATAGACTAGATACTGAAGATAAAATAGACTAGATACTGTAGATAAAATAAGACTAGATACTGTAGATAAAATAGACTAGATACTGTAGATAAAATAGACTAGATACTGTAGATAAAATAGACTAGATACTGTAGATAAAATAGACTAGATACTGTAGATAAAATAGTCTAGATACTGTAGATGAAATAGACTAGATACTGAAGATAAAATAGACTAGATACTGTAGATAAAATAAGACTAGATACTGTAGATAAAATAGTCTAGATACTGTAGATAAAATAGACTAGATACTGTAGATGAAATAGACTAGATACTGTAGATAAAATATACTAGATACTGTAGATAAAATAGACTAGATACTGTAGATAAAATAGACTAGATACTGTAGATAAAATAAGACTAGATACTGTAGATAAAATAGTCTAGATACTGTAGATAAAATAGACTAGATACTGTAGATGAAATAGACTAGATACTGTAGATAAAATAGACTAGATACTGTAGATAAAATAAGACTAGATACTGTAGATAAAATAGTCTAGATACTGTAGATGAAATAGTCTAGATACTGTAGATAAAATAAGACTAGATACTGTAGATGATATAGTCTAGATACTGTAGTTAAAATAGACTAGATACTGTCGGTACTAGTCTGACTGTCACCGTGTTGCCCATGCTTGCTGCAGATAATAATGTGTGTGTTGTTTTTTACAGTCTCATTGTGCCTAAGCCTCCATCTCCAAGCCTAATCATCACTATATTGATGTGTAAACAAACTGAGATGAATGAATGAAACACTGATCAATACGGCAAGTGGGGGAAAATACATCTTACTGCTTTATGTTTTTAAACCCTGATTGGAGAACCAAAGAAGAATAAATTAGGTTCACCAGACCTCTCATATAACACAATTGAGTTGTGCCAGTTTCATTGCAGCGGTAAGGTGCATTAAGTCTTGAACAGGGTTTTTGAGAACGGCTTATGCTTTTAAAACACAGAATTAATAAATCCATTAATTTCAGACCACTTGTTCAACTATCATGAATTCCAAACCGTGGGCCCGTTTCACATGATATACAGTACCAGTCAAAAGTTTTAGAGCACCTACTCATTCCAGGGTTCTTTCTTTTTTTAAACTATTTTCTACATTGCAGAATAATAATGAAGACATCAAAACTATGCATTAAACACAAAAGTGTTAAACAAATCAAAATATATTTTAGATTCTTCAAAGTAGCCACCCTTTGCCTTGATGACAGCTTTGCACACTCTTGGCATTCTCTCAACCAGTTTAACCTGGTATCCTTTTCCAACAGTCTTGAAGGAGATCCCACATATGCTGAGCACTTGTTGGCTGCTTTTCCTTCACTGCAGTTCAACTCATCAACTCATCCCAAACCATCACAATTGGGTTTAGGTCAGGTGCTTGTGGAGGCCAGGTCATCTGGTAAGGCACTCCAACCCTCTCCTTGGTCAAATAGCCCTTACACAGCCTGGAGGTGTGTTGGGTCATTGTCCTGATAAAAAACAAATGATAGTCCCACTAAGCGCAAACCAGATGGGATGGCATATCGCTGCAGAATGTGGTGGTAGCCATGCTGGTTAAGTGTGCCTTGAATTCTAAATAAATCACAGACAGTGTCACCAACAAAGCACCCCCACACCTCCTCCTCCATGCTTCACGGTGGGAACCACATGTGGAGATCAGCCATTCACCTACTTTGAGTCTCAAAGACACGGTGGTTGGAGCCAAATATCTCAAATACCTCAAATTAGAAACAGGTGGAAACAGATTTCCATCGGTCTATTGTTCATTGCTCGTGTTTCTTGGCCCAAACAAGTTTCTTGTTATTGGTGTCCTTTAGTAGTGGTTTCTTTGCAACAATTTTACCATGAAGGCCTGATTCACACAGTCTCCTCAGAACAGTTGCAATTTGAGGTGCATTTAATTGCCGATTTCTGAGGCTTGGAACTCTAAGGAACTTATCCGTTACAGCAGAGGTAACTCTGGGTCTTCCTTTCCTGTGGCGGTCCTCATGAGAGCCAGGTAACTCTAATGAACTGATCCTCTGCAGCAGAGGTAACTCTGGGTCTTCCTTTCCTGTGGCGGTCCTCATGAGAGCCAGGTAACTCTAATGAACTGATCCTCTGCAGCAGAGGTAACTCTGGGTCTTCCTTTCCTGTGGCGGTCCTCATGAGAGCCAGGTAACTCTAATGAACTGATCCTCTGCAGCAGAGGTAACTCTGGGTCTTCCTTTCCTGTGGCGGTCCTCATGAGAGCCAGGTAACTCTAATGAATTTATCCTTTGCAGCAGAGGTAACTCTGGGTCTTCCTTTCCTGTGGCGGTCCTCATGAGAGCCAGGTAACTCTAATGAATTTATCCTTTGCAGCAGAGGTAACTCTGGGTCTTCCTTTCCTGTGGCGGTCCTCATGAGAGCCAGGTAACTCTAATGAATTTATCCTTTGCAGCAGAGGTAACTCTGGGTCTTCCTTTCCTGTGGCGGTCCTCATGAGAGCCAGGTAACTCTAATGAATTTATCCGTTACAGCAGAGGTAACTCTGGGTCTTCCTTTCCTGTGGCGGTCCTCATGAGAGCCAGGTAACTCTAATGAATTTATCCTTTGCAGCAGAGGTAACTCTGGGTCTTCCTTTCCTGTGGCGGTCCTCATGAGAGCCAGGTAACTCTAATGAATTTATCCGTTACAGCAGAGGTAACTCTGGGTCTTCCTTTCCTGTGGCGGTCATCATGAGAGCCAGGTAACTCTAATGAATTTATCCGTTACAGCAGAGGTAACTCTGGGTCTTCCTTTCCTGTGGCGGTCCTCATGAGAGCCAGGTAACTCTAATGAATTTATCCTCTGCAGCAGAGGTAACTCTGGGTCTTCCTTTCCTGTGGCGGTCCTCATGAGAGCCAGGTAACTCTAATGAACTGATCCTCTGCAGCAGAGGTAACTCTGGGTCTTCCTTTCCTGTGGCGGTCCTCATGAGAGCCAGGTAACTCTAATGAACTGATCCTCTGCAGCAGAGGTAACTCTGGGTCTTCCTTTCCTGTGGCGGTCCTCATGAGAGCCAGGTAACTCTAATGAATTTATCCTCTGCAGCAGAGGTAACTCTGGGTCTTCCTTTCCTGTGGCGGTCCTCATGAGAGCCAGGTAACTCTAATGAATTTATCCGTTACAGCAGAGGTAACTCTGGGTCTTCCTTTCCTGTGGCGGTCCTCATGAGAGCCAGGTAACTCTAATGAACTGATCCTCTGCAGCAGAGGTAACTCTGGGTCTTCCTTTCCTGTGGCGGTCCTCATGAGAGCCAGGTAACTCTAATGAACTGATCCTCTGCAGCAGAGGTAACTCTGGGTCTTCCTTTCCTGTGGCGGTCCTCATGAGAGCCAGGTAACTCTAATGAATTTATCCTCTGCAGCAGAGGTAACTCTGGGTCTTCCTTTCCTGTGGCGGTCCTCATGAGAGCCAGGTAACTCTAATTAATTTATCCGTTACAGCAGAGGTAACTCTGGGTCTTCCTTTCCTGTGGCGGTCCTCATGAGAGCCAGGTAACTCTAATGAACTGATCCTCTGCAGCAGAGGTAACTCTGGGTCTTCCTTTCCTGTGGCGGTCCTCATGAGAGCCAGGTAACTCTAATGAACTGATCCTCTGCAGCAGAGGTAACTCTGGGTCTTCCTTTCCTGTGGCGGTCCTCATGAGAGCCAGGTAACTCTAATGAACTGATCCTCTGCAGCAGAGGTAACTCTGGGTCTTCCTTTCCTGTGGCGGTCCTCATGAGAGCCAGGTAACTCTAATGAACTGATCCTCTGCAGCAGAGGTAACTCTGGGTCTTCCTTTCCTGTGGCGGTCCTCATGAGAGCCAGGTAACTCTAATGAATTTATCCTTTGCAGCAGAGGTAACTCTGGGTCTTCCTTTCCTGTGGCGGTCATCATGAGAGCCAGTTTTCATCATAGCGCTTGATGGTTTTTGCAATTGCACTTTAATTATTATTATTTATTTACGTTTTTGACATTCTCCAGATTGACAGACCTTCATGTCTTAAAGTAATGATGGACTGTCGTTTCTCTTTGCTTATTTGAGCTGATCTTGCCATAAAATGGACTTGGTAATTTACCAAATAGGGTTTTGTATACCACCCCTACCTTTTCACAAAACAACTGATTGGCTCAAACGCCAATCAAAGAAATGCCACAAATTGGTTAATTCATGATTCCATATGTGTTATTTCATCATTTTGATGTCGTCACTATTATTCTACAATAGTAAAAATAAAATAAAAACCTTGAATGAGTAGGCGTGTCCAAACGCTTGACTGGTGCTGTTTATGAAAAAAAAAGAGATTTCATACAATAATGTGCATCAAGTCTTTAAGTCTTGAACAAGTTTTGTAGAATGTATGTTACCTACACTTCAAACAGACAACCTGGACCTGTGAACAGAAGGTTGAAAGAAGACTTACACTTTCCACTGGTAGACGGTAACAGGAGGGTTAGCGTCAGCATTGCAGGTGAGGCTGACATCCTGACGGTCCAGGTACCAGTTACCATCGAAGCCCTCGATCTTCACCTCCGGTTCATCTGTCAGAGAGAAAGAGATGGTGTCAGAATCGTACAGTATGTTTCTCATTCCACACCGCTGACCAATTGTGTTAATACCAATTGTATTAACACACATATTTTTCTTTTCTCTAGAGGATCACCACACTACCCTCTAGATATCACCACACTACCCTCTAGAGATCACCACAGTACCCTCTAGAGATCACCACACTACACTACCCTCTAGATATCACCACACTACCCTCTAGATATCACCACACTACCCTCTAGATTGAGATCATCACACTACCTTCTATAGATCACCACACCACCCTCTAGAGATCACCACACTACCTTCTAGAGATTACCACACTACCCTCTAGATATCAAAACACCACACTACCCTCTAGATATCGCCACACTACCCTCTAGATATCACCACACTACCCCATATAGATCACCACACTACCTTCTATAGATCACCACACCACCCTCTAGAGATCACCACACTACCCTCTAGAGATTACCACACTACCCTCTAGATATCACCACACTACCCTCTAGATATCACAACACTACACTACCCTCTAGATATCACCACACTACACTCTAGATATCACCACACCACACTCTAGATATCACCACACCACACCACCCTCTAGAGATCACCACACTACCCTCTAGAGATCACCACACCACCCTCTAGATATCACAACAATACCCCCTAGAGATCAACACACTACCCTCTAGAGATCACCACACAACAATGTAGAGATCACTACACTCCCCTCTAGAGATCACCACACCACACTCTAGAGATCACCACACCACACTATACTCTAGAGATCACCACACTATCCTCTAGAGATCAGCACACTACCCTCTAGAGATCACCACACCACACTACCCTCTAGATATCACCACACCACACTACCCTCTAGATATCACCACACCACACTACCCTCTAGAGATCACCACACCACACTACCCTCTAGAGATCACCACACCACCCTCTAGAGATCACCACACCACACTACCCCATAGAGATCACCACCCCACCCTCTAGAGATCACCACACCACACTACCCTCTAGATATCACCACACTACCCTCTAGATATCACCACACCACACTCTAGAGATCACCCTACTACCCTCTAGAGATCACCACACTACCTTCTAGAGATCACGACTTGCAGACTTGTTTTTGAGTTGCTGTGCGTTTTGTTGCCAACCTGTTTTGCTACCTGACAAATTTACGGTTTTAACTTTTTAATTACCGTTTATATTTTTGTTTTTTCCTACTCAACTTTTTCACTCCGGACGCTTTATCTGGACACGGTTCGTCAGGACCTCCAACAGCCGAAGCTAAGTAGTAACATTAACATGATGCCTTCTAATTGCAGTCGCTGTACTCGCCTTACGGCGAGGATAGCTGTGCTACAAGCCCAGCTTCAGACGCAATCGCTAGGCAAGGGTAATTTCAGTGTAGGAAAGGATGAAACCGCGTCTGTGCCACCAGTAAGTACAGATAGTAGTATAAATCCCCCGGCACAGTCCCCGCAGCCGGACAACTTTCTCACGGTTTCTGTAAGGAAATGCTGTAGGAACGCTCAACCGGTGTCGCTCATTCAGCCGACAGAAACTTTCAACCGGTTTTCCCCATTAAGCAGCGGGTCGGAGTCAGAGGCCGAGTCTTCTCTGGTCTCTCCTCCTCCCGTTACGGGGTCTGAGATGCCGAAGCTTCCCACCATTAGCTCTGACAAATTGAAAACTCTAGTCATTGGCGACTCCATTACCCGCAGTATTAGACTTAAAACGAATCATCCAGCGATCATACACTGTTTACCGGGGGGCAGGGCTACCGACGTTAAGGCTAATCTGAAGATGGTGCTGGCTAAAGCTAAAACTGGCGAGTGTAGAGAGTATAGAGATATTGTTATCCACGTCGGCACCAACGATGTTAGGATGAAACAGTCAGAGATCACCAAGCGCAACATAGCTTCTGCGTGTAAATCAGCTAGAAAGATGTGTCGGCATCGAGTAATTGTCTCTGGCCCCCTCCCAGTTAGGGGGAGTGATGAGCTCTACAGCAGAGTCTCACAACTCAATCGCTGGTTGAAAACTGTTTTCTGCCCCTCCCAAAAGATAGAATTTGTAGATAATTGGCCCTCTTTCTGGGACTCACCCACAAACAGGACCAAGCCTGACCTGCTGAGGAGTGACGGACTCCATCCTAGCTGGAGGGGTGCTCTCATTTTATCTACCAACATAGACAGGGCTCTAACTCCTCTAGCTCCACAATGAAATAGGGTGCAGGCCAGGCAGCAGGCTGTTAGCCAGCCTGCCAGCATAGTGGAGTCTGCCACTAGCACAGTCAGTGTAGTCAGCTCAGCTATCACCATTGAGACCGTGTCTGTGCCTCGACCTGGGTTGGGAAAAACTAAACATGGCGGTGTTCGCCTTAGCAATCTCACTAGGATAAAGACCACCTCCATTCCTGTCATTATTGAAAGAGATCATGATACCTCACATCTCAAAATAGGGCTACTTAATGTTAGATCCCTTACTTCAAAGGCAATTATAGTCAATGAACTAATCACTGATCATAATCTTGATGTGATTGGCCTGACTGAAACATGGCTTAAGCCTGATGAATTTACTGTGTTAAATGAGGCCTCACCTCCTGGCTACACTAGTGACCATATCCCCCGTGCATCCCGCAAAGGCGGAGGTGTTGCTAACATTTACGATAGCAAATTTCAATTTACAAAAAAAAAAATGACGTTTTCGTCTTTTGAGCTTCTAGTCATGAAATCTATGCAGCCTACTCAATCACTTTTTATAGCTACTGTTTACAGGCCTCCTGGGCCATATACAGCGTTCCTCACTGAGTTCCCTGAATTCCTATCGGACCTTGTAGTCATAGCGGATAATATTCTAATCTTTGGTGACTTTAATATTCACATGGAAAAGTCCACAGACCCACTCCAAAAGGCTTTCGGAGCCATCATCGACTCAGTGGGTTTTGTCCAACATGTCTCTGGACCCACTCACTGTCACAGTCATACGCTGGACCTAGTTTTGTCCCATGGAATAAATGTTGTGGATCTTAATGTTTTTCCTCATAATCCTGGACTATCGGACCACCATTTTATTACGTTTGCAATTGCAACAAATAATCTGCTCAGACCCCAACCAAGGATCATCAAAAGTCGTGCTATAAATTCACAGACAACACAAAGATTCCTTGATGTCCTTCCAGATTCCCTCTGTCTACCCAAGGACGCCAGAGGACAAAAATCAGTTAACCACCTAACTGAGGAACTCAACTTAACCTTGCGCAATACCCTAGATGCAGTTGCACCCCTAAAAACTAAAAACATTTCTCATAAGAAACTAGCTCCCTGGTACACAGAAAATACCCGAGCTCTGAAGCAAGCTTCCAGAAAATTGGAACGGAAATGGCGCCACAACAAACTGGAAGTCTTCCGACTAGCTTGGAAAGACAGTACTGTGCAGTACCGAAGAGCCCTTACTGCTGCTCGATCATCCTATTTTTCTAACTTAATTGAGGAAAATAAGAACAATCCAAAATTCCTTTTTGATACTGTCGCAAAGCTAACTAAAAAGCAGCATTCCCCAAGAGAGGATGACTTTCACTTTAGCAGTGATAAATTCATGAACTTCTTTGAGGAAAAGATTATGATTATTAGAAAGCAAATTACGGACTCCTCCTTAAATCTGCGTATTCCTTCAAAGCTCAGTTGTCCTGAGTCTGCACAACTCTGCCAGGACCTAGGATCAAGAGAGACGCTCAAGTGTTTTAGTACTATATCTCTTGACACAATGATGAAAATAATCATGGCCTCTAAACCTTCAAGCTGCATACTGGACCCTATTCCAACTAAACTACTGAAAGAGCTGCTTCCTGTGCTTGGCCCTCCTATGTTGAACATAATAAACGGCTCTCTATCCACTGGATGTGTACCAAACTCACAAAAAGTGGCAGTAATAAAGCCTCTCTTGAAAAAGCCAAACCTTGACCCAGAAAATATAAAAAACTATCGGCCTATATCGAATCTTCCATTCCTCTCAAAAATTTTAGAAAAGGCTGTTGCGCAACAACTCACTGCCTTCCTGAAGACAAACAATGTATACGAAATGCTTCAGTCTGGTTTTAGACCCCATCATAGCACTGAGACGGCACTTGTGAAGGTGGTAAATTACATTTTAATGGCATCGGACCGAGGCTCTGCATCTGTCCTCGTGCTCCTAGACCTTAGTGCTGCTTTTGATACCATCGATCACCACATTCTTTTGGAGAGATTGGAAACCCAAATTGGTCTACACGGACAAGTTCTGGCCTGGTTTAGATCTTATCTGTCGGAAAGATATCAGTTTGTCTCTGTGAATGGTTTGTCCTCTGACAAATCAACTGTAAATTTCGGTGTTCCTCAAGGTTCCGTTTTAGGACCACTATTGTTTTCACTATATATTTTACCTCTTGGGGATGTCATTCGAAAACATAATGTTAACTTTCACTGCTATGCGGATGACACACAGCTGTACATTTCAATGAAACATGGTGAAGCCCCAAAATTGCCCTTGCTAGAAGAATGTGTTTCAGACATAAGGAAGTGGATGGCTGCAAACTTTCTACTTTTAAACTCGGACAAAACAGAGATGCTTGTTCTAGGTCCCAAGAAACAAAGAGATCTTCTGTTGAATCTGACAATTAATCTTAATGGTTGTACAGTCGTCTCAAATAAAACTGTGAAGGACCTCGGCGTTACTCTGGACCCTGATCTCTCTTTTGAAGAACATATCAAGACCATTTCAAGGACAGCTTTTTTCCATCTACGTAACATTGCAAAAATCAGAAACTTTCTGTCCAAAAATTATGCAGAAAAATTAATCCATGCTTTTGTCACTTCCAGGTTAGACTACTGCAATGCTCTACTTTCCGGCTACCCGGATAAAGCACTAAATAAACTTCAGTTAGTGCTAAATACGGCTGCTAGAATCCTGACTAGAACCAAAAAATTTGATCATATTACTCCAGTGCTAGCCTCTCTACACTGGCTTCCTGTCAAAGCAAGGGCTGATTTCAAGGTTTTACTGCTAACCTACAAAGCATTACATGGGCTTGCTCCTACCTATCTCTCTGATTTGGTCCTGCCGTACATACCTACACGTACGCTACGGTCACAAGACGCAGGCCTCCTAATTGTCCCTAGAATTTTTAAGCAAACAGCTGGAGGCAGGGCTTTCTCCTATAGAGCTCCATTTTTATGGAACGGTCTGCCTACCCATGTCAGAGACGCAAACTCGGTCTCAACCTTTAAGTCTCTACTGAAGACTCATCTCTTCAGTGGGTCATATGATTGAGTGTAGTCTGGCCCAGGAGTGGGAGGGTGAACGGAAAGGCTCTGGAGTAACGAACCGCCCTTGCTGTCTCTGCCTGGCCGGTTCCCCTCTTTCCACTGGGATTCTCTGCCTCTAACCCTATTACAGGGGCTGAGTCACTGGCTTTACTGGGGCTCTCTCATGCCGTCCCTGGAGGGGGTGCGTCACCTGAGTGGGTTGAGTCACTGATGTGGTCATCCTGTCTGGGTTGGCGCCCCCCCCCCCCTTGGGTTGTGCCGTGGCGGAGGTCTTTGTATGCTATACTCAGCCTTGTCTCAGGATGGTAAGTTGGTGGTTGAAGATATCCCTCTAGTGTTGTGGGGGCTGTGCTTTGGCAAAGTGGGTGGGGTTATATCCTTCCTGTTTGGCCCTGTCCGGGGGTGTCCTCGGATGGGGCCACAGTGTCTCCTGACCCCTCCTGTCTCAGCCTCCAGTATTTATGCTGCAGTAGTTTATGTGTCGGGGGGCTAGGGTCAGTTTGTTATATCTGGAGTACTTCTCCTGTCCTATTCGGTGTCCTGTGTGAATCTAAGTGTGCGTTCTCTAATTCTCTCCTTCTCTCTTTCTCTCTCTCAGAGGACCTGAGCCCTAGGACCATGCCCCAGGACTACCTGACATGATGACTCCTTGCTGTCCCCAGTCCACCTGGCTGTGCTGCTGCTCCAGTTTCAACTGTTCTGCCTTATTATTATTCGACCATGCTGGTCATTTATGAACATTTGAACATCTTGGCCATGTTCTGTTATAATCTCCACCCGGCACAGCCAGAAGAGGACTGGCCATCCCACATATGCTCTCTCTAATTCTCTCTTTCTTTCTCTCTCTCGGAGGACCTGAGCCATAGGACCATGCCCCAGGAATACCTGACATGATGACTCCTTGCTGTCCCCAGTCCACCTGACTGTGCTGCTGCTCCAGTTTCAACTATTCTGCCTTATTATTATTCGACCATGCTGGTCATTTATGAACATTTGAACATCTTGGCCTTGTTTTGTTATAATCTCCACCCGGCACAGCCAGAAGAGGACTGGCCACCCCACATAGCCTGGTTCCTCTCTAGGTTTCTTCCTAGGTTTTGGCCTTTCTAGGGAGTTTTTCCTAGCCACCGTGCTTCTACACCTGCATTGCTTGCTGTTTGGGGTTTTAGGCTGGGTTTCTATACAGCACTTTGAGATATCAGCTGATGTAAGAAGGGCTATATAAATAAATTTGATTTGATCACCACACTACCCTCTAGAGATCACCACACTACCCTCTAGATATCACCACACTACACTACCCTCTAGATATCACCACACTACACTACCCTCTAAATATCACCACACTACACTACCCTCTAGATATCACCACACTACCCTCTAGATATCACCACACTACACTACCCTCTAGATATCACCACACTACACTCTAGATATCACCACACTACACTACCCTCTAGAGATCACCACACCACCCTCTAGATATCACCACACTACCTTCTAGAGATCAACACACCACCCTCTAGAGATCAACACACCACCCTCTAGATATCACCACACTACCCCCTAGAGATCACCACACTACCCTCTAGAGATCACCACACTACCCTCTAGAGATCACCACACCACACTACCCTCTAGAGATCACCACACAACACTACACTCTAGAGATCACCACACAACACTACCCTCTAGATATCACCACACTACACTCTAGAGATCACCACACCACAATACCCTCTAGAGATCACCACACCACATTACCCTCTAGATATCACCACACCACACTCTAGAGATCACCCTACTACCCTCTAGAGATCACCACACTACCCCCTAGAGATCACCACACTACCTTCTAGATATCACCACACTACACTACCCTCTAGATATCACCACACTACACTCTAGATATCAACACACCACACCACCCTCTAGAGATCACCACACTACCCTCTAGATATCACCACACTACCTTCTAGAGATCAACACACCACCCTCTAGATATCACCACACTACCTCCTAGAGATAACATTTGAACATCTTGGCCTTGTTTTGTTATAATCTCCACCCGGCACAGCCAGAAGAGGACTGGCCACCCCACATAGCCTGGTTCCTCTCTAGGTTTCTTCCTAGGTTTTGGCCTTTCTAGGGAGTTTTTCCTAGCCACCGTGCTTCTACACCTGCATTGCTTGCTGTTTGGGGTTTTAGGCTGGGTTTCTATACAGCACTTTGAGATATCAGCTGATGTAAGAAGGGCTATATAAATAAATTTGATTTGATCACCACACTACCCTCTAGAGATCACCACACTACCCTCTAGATATCACCACACTACACTACCCTCTAGATATCACCACACTACACTACCCTCTAAATATCACCACACTACACTACCCTCTAGATATCACCACACTACCCTCTAGATATCACCACACTACACTACCCTCTAGATATCACCACACTACACTCTAGATATCACCACACTACACTACCCTCTAGAGATCACCACACCACCCTCTAGATATCACCACACTACCTTCTAGAGATCAACACACCACCCTCTAGAGATCAACACACCACCCTCTAGATATCACCACACTACCCCCTAGAGATCACCACACTACCCTCTAGAGATCACCACACTACCCTCTAGAGATCACCACACCACACTACCCTCTAGAGATCACCACACAACACTACACTCTAGAGATCACCACACAACACTACCCTCTAGATATCACCACACTACACTCTAGAGATCACCACACCACAATACCCTCTAGAGATCACCACACCACATTACCCTCTAGATATCGCCACACTACCCTCTAGATATCACCACACCACACTCTAGAGATCACCCTACTACCCTCTAGAGATCACCACACTACCCCCTAGAGATCACCACACTACCTTCTAGATATCACCACACTACACTACCCTCTAGATATCACCACACTACACTCTAGATATCAACACACCACACCACCCTCTAGAGATCACCACACTACCCTCTAGATATCACCACACTACCTTCTAGAGATCAACACACCACCCTCTAGATATCACCACACTACCTCCTAGAGATAACCACACTACCCACTAGAGATCACCACACAACAATGTAGAGATCACTACACTCCCCTCTAGAGATCACCACACCACCCTCTAGAGATCACCACACTACCCTCTAGAGATCACTACACCCCTCTAGAGATCACCACACCACACTATACACTAGAGATCACCACACTACCCTCTAGAGATCAGCACACTACCCTCTAGATATCACCACACAACACTACCCTCTAGAGATCACCACACCACACTACCCTCTAGATATCACCACACCACACTACCCTCTAGATATCACCACACCACACTACCCTCTAGATATCACCACACCACCCTCTAGAGATCACCACACCACACTACCCTCTAGAGATCACCACACCACCCTCTATAGATCACCACACCACACTACCCCATAGATATCACCACACCACACTCTAGAGATCACCCTACTACCCTCTAGAGATCACTACACCCCTCTAGAGATCACCACACCACACTATACACTAGAGATCACCACACTACCCTCTAGAGATCAGCACACTACCCTCTAGATATCACCACACAACACTACCCTCTAGAGATCACCACACCACACTACCCTCTAGATATCACCACACCACACTACCCTCTAGATATCACCACACCACACTACCCTCTAGATATCACCACACCACCCTCTAGAGATCACCACACCACACTACCCTCTAGATATCACCACACCACCCTCTAGAGATCACCACACTACCCTCTAGAGATCAGCACACTACCCTCTAGATATCACCACACAACACTACCCTCTAGAGATCACCACACCACACTACCCTCTAGAGATCACCACACCACACTACCCTCTAGATATCACCACACCACACTACCCTCTAGATATCACCACACCACCCTCTAGAGATCACCACACTACCCTCTAGAGATCACCACACCACACTACCCTCTAGAGATCACCACACCACCCTCTATAGATCACCACACCACACTACCCCATAGAGATCACCACACCACCCTCTAGAGATCACCACACCACACTACCCTCTAGAGATCACCACACCACACTCTAGAGATCACCCTACTACCCTCTAGAGATCACTACACTACCCTCTAGATATCACCACACTACCCCCTAGAGATCACCACACTACCCACTAGAGATCACCACAGAACAGAATAGAACAGAGCAGAACAGAATCGAGCAGAACAGAACAGAGCAGAACAGAGCAGAATGGAGCAGAACAGAGCAGAATAGAACAGAACAGAAAGTAGCAGAACAGAGCAGAACATAATTGAACAGAGCAGAATAGAACAGAACAGAATGGAGCAGAACAGAGCAGAATATAACAGAACTGAGCAGAACAGAGCAGAATAGAAAATAGCAGAACAGAGCAGAATAGAAAATAGCAGAACAGAGCAGAATAGATCATAATAGAGCAGAACAGAGCAGAATAGAAAAGTATAGAGCAGAGCGGAATAGAACAGAATAGAGTAGAACAGAGTAGAGCAGAGCAGAATAGAACAGAATAGAATAGAACATAACAGAAAATAGCAGAATAGAACAGAGCAGAACATAATAGAGCAGAACAGAACAGAGCAGAACAGAAGAGCAGAATAGAACAGAGCAGAATAGAACAGAGCAGAATAGAGCAGAGCAGAACATAATAGAGCAGAATAGAATAGAACAGAATAGAGCAGAACAGAGCAGAATAGAACAGAGCAGAACAGAAGAGCAGAATAGAGCAGAACAGAGCAGAATAAAACAGTACAGAGCAGAACAGAGCAGAACAGAACAGAATAGAAGAACAGAATAGCACAGAACAGAATAGAGCAGAACATAATAGAACAGAGCAGAATAGAACAGAGCAGAGTAGAATAGATCAGAACAGAGCAGAATAGAACAGAACAGAAGAATAGAACAAAATAGAACAGAAAAGAATAGAACAGAATAGAAGAATAGAACAGAATAGAACAGAATAGAAGAATAGAACAGAAGAGAACAGAAGAATAGAACAGAATAGAGGAGAACAGAAGAGAGAAGAACAGAGCAGAATAGAATAGAATAGAACAGAATAGAGGAGAACAGAATAGAGCAGAACAGAACAGAACAGAAGAATAGAACAGAATAGAGGAGAACAGAATATAGAACATAATAGAGCAGAAGAGAACATAGCAGAAGAGAACTGAGCAGAACAGAGCAGAATATAAAATAGCAGAACAGAGCAGAATAGATCATAATAGAGCAGAACAGAACAGAATAGAAAAGTATAGAGCAGAGCGGAATAGAACAGAATAGAGTAGAACAGAGTAGAGCAGAACAGAGCAGAATATAATTGAACAGAGCAGAATAGAAAAGAACACAATGGAGCAGAACAGAGCAGAATAGAACAGAACTGAGCAGAACAGAGTAGAATAGAAAATAGCAGAACAGAGCAGAATAGATCATAATAGAGCAGAACAGAACAGAGCAGAATAGAAAAGTATAGAGCAGAGCGGAATAGAACAGAATAGAGTAGAACAGAGTAGAGCAGAGCAGAATAGAACAGAACAGAATAGAACATAACAGAAAAGAGCAGAATAGAACAGAGCAGAACATAATAGAGCAGAATAGAGCAGAACAGAATAGAGCAGAACAGAGCAGAATAGAACAGAGCAGAACAGAAGAGCAGAATAGAACAGAGCAGAATAGAGCAGAGCAGAACATAATAGAGCAGAATAGAACAGAACAGAGCAGAGCAGAATAGAACAGAGCAGAACAGAAGAGCAGAATAGAGCAGAACAGAGCAGAATAAAACAATACAGAGCAGAACAGAATAGAGCAGATCAGAACCGAATAGAAGAGCAGAATAGCACAGAACAGAATAGAGCAGAACAGAATAGAACAGAGCAGAGCAGAATAGAGCAGAGCAGAACAGAGGAGCAGAATAGAACAGAGCAGAATAGTGCAGAACAGAGCAAAATAGAACAGAGCAGAACAGAAGAGCAGAATAGAGCAGAACAGAGCAGAATAAAACAGTACAGAGCAGAATAGAATAGAGCAGAACAGAACCGAATAGAAGAGCAGAATAGCACAGAACAGAATAGAGCAGAACAGAATAGAACAGAGCAGAATAGAGCAGAGCAGAACAGAAGAGCAGAATAGAACAGAGCAGAATAGTGCAGAACAGAGCAGAATAAAACAGTACAGAGCAGAACAGAATAGAGCAGAACAGAGCAGAATAGAGCAGAACAGAGCAGAATAAAACAGTACAGAGCAGAACAGAATAGAGCAGAACATAACCGAATAGAAGAGCAGAATAGCACAGAACAAAATAGAGCAGAACAGAATAGAACAGAGCAGAATAAAGCAGAGTAGAATAGATCAGAATAGAGCAGAACAGAGCAGAAAAGAACAGAGCAGAACAGAAGAGCAGAAAAGAACAAAACAGAGCAGAATAGACCAGAATAATACAGAGCTGAACATAGCAGAATAGAACAGAATGGAGCAGAACAGAACAGAGCAGGACATAACAGAATGGAGCAGAACAGAGCAGAATAGAACAGAACAGAAAGGAGCAGAACATAGCAGAATAGAACAGAATGGAGCAGAACATAACGGAGCAGGACATAACAGAATGGAGCAGAACAGAGCAGAATAGAACATAACAGAGCAGAGCAGAACAGAGCAGAGCAGAACAGAAGAGCAGAATAGAACAGAACAGAAGAGCAGAATAGAACAGAACAGAAGAGCAGAACAGAACAGAAGAGCAGAACAGAGCAGAACAGAAGAGCAGAATAGAACAGAACAGAATAATACAACAAAATAGAGCAGAACAGAATAGAACAGAATAGAAGAATATAACAGAATATAACAGAATAGAAGAATAGAACAGAAGAGAACAGAACAGAGCAGAATAGAACAGAATAGAGCAGAACAGAACAGAATAGAACAGAACAGAAGAATAGAACAGAACAGAATAGAGGAGAACAGAATAGAGCAGAACAGAGCAGAACAGAATAGAACAGAATAGAACAGAGCAGAACAGAATAGAGCAGAACAGAACAGAACATAGCAGAATAGAACATAGCAGAATAGAACATGGCAGAACAGAGCAGAATGGAGCAGAACAGAGCAGAACTGAGCAGAACAGAGCAGACTAGATCATAATAGAGCAGAACAGAACAGAGCAGAATAGAAAAGTATAGAGCAGAGCGGAATAGAACAGAATAGAGTAGAACAGAGTAGAGCAGAGCAGAATAGAGAAGAACAGAACAGATGGAGCAGAACAGAGCAGAATAGAACAGAACTGAGCAGAACAGAATAGAAAATTGCAGAACAGAGCAGAATAGAAAATAGCAGAACAGAGCAGAATAGATCATAATAGAGCAGAACAGAGCAGAATAGAAAAGTATAGAGCAGTGCGGAATAGAACAGAATAGAAGAGAGTAGAGCAGAGCAGAATAGAACATAAAAGAAAAGTATAGAGCAGTGCGGAATAGAACAGAATAGAGTAGAACAGAGTAGAGCAGAGCAGAATAGAACATAACAGAAAAGAGCAGAATAGAACAGAGCAGAACATAATAGAGCAGAATAGAACAGAACAGAATAGAGCAGAACAGAGCAGAATAGAACAGAGCAGAACAGAAGAGCAGAATAGAACAGAGCAGAATAGAGCAGAGCAGAACATAATAGAGCAGAATAGAACAGAACAGAATAGAGCAGAACAGAGCAGAGCAGAACAGAAGAGCAGAATAGAGCAGAACAGAGCAGAATAAAACAGTACAGAGCAGAACAGAACAGAATAGAAGAGCAGAATAGCACAGAACAGAATAGAGCAGAACAGAATAGAGCAGAGCAGAATAGAACAGAGCAGAATAGAGCAGAGTAGAATAGATCAGAACAGAGCAGAAAAGAACAGAACAGAAGAGCAGAATAGAACAGAACAGAGCAGAATAGACCAGAATATAACAGAGCTGAACAGAACATAGCAGAATAGAACAGAATGGAGCAGAACAGAGCAGGACATAACAGAATGGAGCAGAACAGAGCAGAATAGAACAGAACAGAAAAGAGCAGAACATAACAAAACAGAGCAGAGCAGAACAGAAGAGCAGAACAGAGCAGAATAGAACATAACAGAACAGAGCAGAACAGAGCAGAGCAGAACAGAAAATAGCAGAATAGAACAGAATGGAGCAGAACAGAACAGAGCAGGACATAACAGAATGGAGCAGAACAGAGCAGAATAGAACAGAACAGAAAGGAGCAGAACATAGCAGAATAGAACAGAATGGAGCAGAACATAACGGAGCAGGACATAACAGAATGGAGCAGAACAGAGCAGAATAGAACATAACAGAGCAGAGCAGAACAGAGCAGAGCAGAACAGAAGAGCAGAATAGAACAGAACAGAAGAGCAGAATAGAACAGAACAGAAGAGCAGAACAGAACAGAAGAGCAGAACAGAGCAGAACAGAAGAGCAGAATAGAACAGAACAGAATAATACAACAAAATAGAGCAGAACAGAATAGAACAGAATAGAAGAATATAACAGAATATAACAGAATAGAAGAATAGAACAGAAGAGAACAGAACAGAGCAGAATAGAACAGAATAGAGCAGAACAGAACAGAATAGAACAGAACAGAAGAATAGAACAGAACAGAATAGAGGAGAACAGAATAGAGCAGAACAGAGCAGAACAGAATAGAACAGAATAGAACAGAGCAGAACAGAATAGAGCAGAACAGAACAGAACATAGCAGAATAGAACATAGCAGAATAGAACATGGCAGAACAGAGCAGAATGGAGCAGAACAGAGCAGAACTGAGCAGAACAGAGCAGACTAGATCATAATAGAGCAGAACAGAACAGAGCAGAATAGAAAAGTATAGAGCAGAGCGGAATAGAACAGAATAGAGTAGAACAGAGTAGAGCAGAGCAGAATAGAGAAGAACAGAACAGATGGAGCAGAACAGAGCAGAATAGAACAGAACTGAGCAGAACAGAATAGAAAATTGCAGAACAGAGCAGAATAGAAAATAGCAGAACAGAGCAGAATAGATCATAATAGAGCAGAACAGAGCAGAATAGAAAAGTATAGAGCAGTGCGGAATAGAACAGAATAGAAGAGAGTAGAGCAGAGCAGAATAGAACATAAAAGAAAAGTATAGAGCAGTGCGGAATAGAACAGAATAGAGTAGAACAGAGTAGAGCAGAGCAGAATAGAACATAACAGAAAAGAGCAGAATAGAACAGAGCAGAACATAATAGAGCAGAATAGAACAGAACAGAATAGAGCAGAACAGAGCAGAATAGAACAGAGCAGAACAGAAGAGCAGAATAGAACAGAGCAGAATAGAGCAGAGCAGAACATAATAGAGCAGAATAGAACAGAACAGAATAGAGCAGAACAGAGCAGAGCAGAACAGAAGAGCAGAATAGAGCAGAACAGAGCAGAATAAAACAGTACAGAGCAGAACAGAACAGAATAGAAGAGCAGAATAGCACAGAACAGAATAGAGCAGAACAGAATAGAGCAGAGCAGAATAGAACAGAGCAGAATAGAGCAGAGTAGAATAGATCAGAACAGAGCAGAAAAGAACAGAACAGAAGAGCAGAATAGAACAGAACAGAGCAGAATAGACCAGAATATAACAGAGCTGAACAGAACATAGCAGAATAGAACAGAATGGAGCAGAACAGAGCAGGACATAACAGAATGGAGCAGAACAGAGCAGAATAGAACAGAACAGAAAAGAGCAGAACATAACAAAACAGAGCAGAGCAGAACAGAAGAGCAGAACAGAGCAGAATAGAACATAACAGAACAGAGCAGAACAGAGCAGAGCAGAACAGAAAATAGCAGAACAGAGCAGAATAGAACATAACAGAACAGAGCAGAGCAGAACAGAAAATAGCAGAACAGAGCAGAATAGAACATAACAGAACAGAGCAGAACAGAGCAGAACAGAACAGAGCAGAACAGAAGAGCAGAACAGAACAGAAGAGCAGAATAGAACAGAACAGAAGAATAGAACAAAATAGAACAGAACAGAATAGAAGAATAGAACAGAATATAACAGAAGAATAGAACAGAATAGAACAGAATAGAGGAGAACAGAAGAGAGCAGAACAGAGCAGAATAGAATATAACAGAATAGAACAGAATAGAGTAGAACAGAATAGAGCAGAACAGAATAGAGGAGAACAGAATAGAGCAGAACAGAGCAGAACAGAAGAATAGAACAGAATAGAACAGAATAGAACGATGAACAGTTAAAACCAGTGGGTGGCGGTCCTATTGCCTCTGACCTGAATTCCCTGACCAGAATATCTTTATTTTCTGTCCTGATGATTCTACATGTTGAGACACCACAGCTATCATCTGCTTTCAGCCCTACTGCTATATTTCCTCTATAAGACGATATGAATCATGTACTTCCACTCACAGACGATATGAATCATGTAGACTAGCTCTTCCTGCTGTTGATTGAAGCAGATAGACATTGGCTGACCCAGGAAATGACACACTATTCCCTACATAGTGCCCTACATAGAACCTCCCTATAATTTAACTAAAATGATTTTGACAACAAAGCCATAGGCTCTGACATAGTGCATTGATCAAAAGTAGTGCAGTACAATAGGGAATAGGGTACCTTTGCAGATGCCCCAGTCAGAGACTCTTCACACTGAGGTTTAAGGTTCTATTTCAGATGCCCCAGTAAGAGACTCTTCACACTGAGGTTTAGGGTTCTATTTCAGATGCCCCAGTAAGAGACTCTACACACTGAGGTTTAGGGTTCTATTTCAGATGCCCCAGTAAGAGACTCTTCACACTGAGGTTTAGGGTTCTATTTCAGATGCCCCAGTAAGAGACTCTTCACACTGAGGTTCAGGGTTCTATTTCAGATGCCCCAGTAAGAGACTCTACACACTGAGGTTTAGGGTTCTATTTCAGATGCCCCAGTAAGAGACTCTTCACACTGAGGTTTAGGGTTCTATTTCAGATGCCCCAGTAAGAGACTCTTCACACTGAGGTTTAGGGTTCTATTTCAGATGCCCCAGTAAGAGACTCTTCACACTGAGGTTTAGGGTTCTATTTCAGATGCCCCAGTAAGAGACTCTTCACACTGAGGTTTAGGGTTCTATTTCAGATGCCCCAATAAGAGACTCTTCACACTGAGGTTCAGGGTTCTATTTCAGATGCCCCAGTAAGAGACTCTACACACTGAGGTTTAGGGTTCTATTTCAGATGCCCCAGTAAGAGACTCTTCACACTGAGGTTTAGGGTTCTATTTCAGATGCCCCAGTAAGAGACTCTTCACACTGAGGTTCAGGGTTCTATTTCAGATGCCCCAGTAAGAGACTCGTGAGCCATCGTGCATACATTTATTTTGTACCCCCACACCAAACGCGATCACGACACACAGGTTAAAATATCAAAACAAACTCTGAACCAATTACATTAATTTGGGGACAGGTCGAAAAGCATTAAACATGTATGGCAATTTAGCTAGCTGGCTTGCACTTGCTAGCTAATTTGTCCTTTTTAGTTAGCTGCTGTTGCTAGATAATTTGTCCTGGGATATAAACCTTGAGTTGTTATTTTACCTGAAATGCACAAGGACCTCTACCCTGCCAATTAATCCACACATAAAACTGTCAACCGAATCGTTTCTAGTCATCTCTCTTCCTTCCAGGCCTTTTCTTCTCTGGACTTTATATTGCGGTTGGCAACTTTCATAAACCTGCTTCTATAAACCAATGAGGAGATGGCACCTGGGTACCTGCTTCTATAAACCAATGAGGAGATGGCACCTGGGTACCTGCTTCTATAAACCAATGAGGAGACGGCACCTGGGTACCTGCATCTATAAACCAATGAGGAGATGGCACCTGGGTACCTGCTTCTATAAACCAATGAGGAGATGGCACCTGGGTACCTGCTTCTATAAACCAATGAGGAGATGGCACCTGGGTACCTGCTTCTATAAACCAATGAGGATATGGCACCTGGGTACCTGCTTCTATAAACCAATGAGGAGATGGCACCTGGGTACCTGCTTCTATAAACCAATGAGGAGATGGCACCTGGGTACCTGCTTCTATAAACCAATGAGGAGACGGCACCTGGGTACCTGCTTCTATAAACCAATGAGGAGATGGCACCTGGGTACCTGCTTCTATAAACCAATGAGGAGATGGCACCTGGGTACCTGCTTCTATAAACCAATGAGGAGATGGCATGGGGGGTACTTGCTTCTATAAACCAATGAGGAGATGGCACCTGGATACCTGCTTCTATAAACCAATGAGGAGACGGCACCTGGGTACCTGCATCTATAAACCAATGAGGAGATGGCACCTGGGTACCTGCTTCTATAAACCAATGAGGAGATGGCACCTGGGTACCTGCTTCTATAAACCAATGAGGAGATGGCACCTGGGTACCTGCTTCTATAAACCAATGAGGAGATGGCACCTGGGTACCTGCTTCTATAAACCAATGAGGAGATGGCACCTGGGTACCTGCTTCTATAAACCAATGAGGAGATGGCACCTGGGTACCTGCTTCTATAAACCAATGAGGAGATGGGAGAGGCAGGACTTGCAGCGTGATCTGCGTCACAAATGGAACTGACGCGACGTGAGCGGTTTAGTCAGCCTGTTAGGTTAAATACATGTTTAAATAAAGGTTATGTGCTTTGTTTTGTGACTAGTGTGTTTTGCATGATATAGTGTATTTATCATGTAAATCCTGCCCAGAAACCACATTTCCCTTTGGGGAAATTTGATTGATTGGTTGATTGATTGACATGAAAATAACTGCGATAACTCACATTGCACGTTGAGCACGACACTGTCTGTAATCCTCTCGTTGTTGTAGGTTACGATGCAGGTGAGTTTCTGTTTGTGTGTCTCTCTGCTCGGCACGACCACATAGTTGCTCCTAACGGTCACCGTGCCGTTGGCATTCTGCGTCTCTTGGAACGTGGCTTCGCCCTTCAGCCTCGTGTCCCACTTGATCACACTCTGAGGCTTTCCATTAGCCGAGAGGCAGGTCGCCACGGTCATCTTCCGCTTCTGGGGGCGGGCCACGATGGTGGGCGTGGTCAAGGTCATTCGGGTCTGAGGTCGAGCTGGAAGGAAAGAGGGATAATAAACGTGAACAAAACAAACAAAGTGATTAACGCTCATGCCACTAACTTGGATTACCAATGGGGGTCATTTTGACACCAAGAAGAAACTATTGAAAAGCAACAATCATAGCAAAATACAAACGCATTTCCTATCAAAACATCATAAAGGGACTAGTCTTAAAACAAGGCTGGAAACAAGGCTCTTTCTTGATTTAAATCAAATAAGCAAAGTGATTAAAGGGTGGCAAGGGTTTTTATTAAACGTGAAGGAAAAATACAATGAAAAAGTTCTACTGGTCTAATTAGTTTGTTTTGAATGCACCACGTCTCAATGCCGATGCCCTTCATTTAAAAAATATATAGCTTTCTGTGAAGTAAATTACTTTTTGGATTGTGTGGATTTTTCTTTCTAGGTTTATAATTATTTCAACGTTAAGCCTCAGATTAACTGATAACTATTTGAAACGTATGAATCTAGGGTGGGAGAAAGATGAAAAAAGGTTTTGTGATGATTTAAATCAACGAAGGAACGTCCCTCCCTGACGTGCTCAAAGCCAAACCCAGTTGTCAGAAAGCCTCAACAGATGGAGAAGCTTTCCAAATGAACAACATCTTCCAAATGAAATCCTTTGAGGGCTGGCAATTAGCAATTTACTACAGTGGCGTCAAAAGGCTCAGGTAAGCACGAGAGAACGCTCACATGGGAAACTGTAGCTGTGGAGCAGATAAAGAGCAGCAGATAGCTATGATATGAAGAGCTGCAGATAGATATGATATGAAGAGCTGCAGATAGATATGATATGAAGAGCTGCTGATAGCTATGATATGAAGAGCTGCAGATAGCTATGATATGAATAGCTGCTGATAGCTATGATATGAAGAGCTGCAGATAGATATGATATGAAGAGCTGCAGATAGCTATGATATGAATAGCTGCAGATAGATATGATATGAAGAGCTGCTGATAGCTATGATATGAAGAGCTGCAGATAGATATGATATGAAGAGCTGCTGATAGCTATGATATGAATAGCTGCTGATAGCTATGATATGAAGAGCTGCAGATAGCTATGATATGAAGAGCTGCAGATAGCTATGATATGAAGAGCTGCAGATAGATATGATATGAAGAGCTGCTGATAGCTATGATATGAATAGCTGCTGATAGCTATGATATGAAGAGCTGCAGATAGATATGATATGAAGAGCTGCAGATAGCTATGATATGAATAGCTGCAGATAGATATGATATGAAGAGCTGCAGATAGCTATGATATGAAGAGCTGCAGATAGCTATGATATGAAGAGCTGCAGATAGCTATGATATGAATAGCTGCAGATAGCATTGATATGAAGAGCTGCAGATAGCTATGATATGAATAGCTGCAGATAGCTATGATATGAATAGCTGCAGATAGCTATGATATGAATAGCTGCAGATAGATATGATATGAAGAACCGCAGATAGACAAGATATGAAGCGCTGCAGATGGCTTTCATATGCTTTGCGAGGCATTGGAAAACCTCCCTGGTCTTTGTGGTTGAATCTATGTTTGAAATTCACTGCTCAACTGAGGGACCTTACTTGTATGTGTGGGATACAGAGATGAGGTAGTCATAAAAAATTATGTTAAACACAAGTATGGCACACAAAGTGAGTCCATGCAACTTATTATGTGACTTGTTAAGCACATTTTTACTCCTGAACTTATGTTGGCTTGCTATAACAAAGGGGTTTAATACTAATTGACATTTCAGATTTCCATTTTGAATACATTTTTGTACAGATTTCTAAAAACATCATTCCAGTTTGACATTATGGGGTTTTATGTGTAGGCCCCTGACAAAAAAATCTACATTTAATCCATGTTAAATTCAGGCTGTAACACATACAAATGTTGAAAAAGTCAAGGGGTGAGAATAGTTTCTGAAGGCACTGTACTTATTTATTTCTCTGTACTCTGCAGCATCTCTGGTTACATGAAGGCAATATGGCTGTGTGCTTTATGGCGGTGTGTTCCTTCTGGGGAAATCTCTATGAATAGAATATATCACATCTCCAACACTTTCACAAAAACACAGCCTGGCTAAGTGGCCTGACAGGTTTTCTAAGGTTAGAATGCTATAGTGTCTGACCTCACAATCAAGTAAGCAAGTTAAGTGCAGGTCTAGGGCAGGTCAAGGGCAGGTATGGGGCAGGTTAAGGGCAGGTCTAGGGCAGGTCAAGGGCAGGTCAATGCAAGGTCTAGGGCATGTCAAGGACAGGTCTAGGGCAGATCAATGGCAGGTGTAGGGCAGGTATAGGGTAGGTCAAGGAAGGTCAAGTGCAGGTGTAGGGCAGGTGTAGGTCAGGTCAAGGGCAGGTGTAGGGCAGGTGTAGGGCAGGTCAATGGCAGGTCAAGGAAGGTCAAGGGCAGGTGTAGGGCAGGTCTAGGGCAGGTCTAGGGCATGTCAGGGGCAGGTGTAGGGCAGGTCAAGTGCAGGTGTAGGGCAGGTCAAGGGCAGGTCAAGGACATGTGTTGGGCAGGTCAAGGGCAGGTCAAGGACATGTGTTGGGCAGGTCAAGGGCAGGTGTAGAACAGGGCACGGGCAGGTCAAGGGCAGGTGTAGAACAGGGCACAGGCAGGTGTAGGGCAGATCAAGTGAAGTTCAAGGACATATAAAGAGTATGTTCATCTTCTCACACAGCTGTAACATTATATTTTATTTTATCAGGTCATTCTAATTGACGGGGGTGACTAGAATGTCTTGGTTATCTGGTCATTCTAATTGGAGGGGGGTGACTAGAATGTCTTGGTTATCAGGTCATTCTAATTAAGGGGGGCTGACTAGAATGTGTTGGTTATCAGGTCATTCTAATTGAGGGGGGTGACTAGAATGTCTTGGTTATCAGGTCATTCTAATTGAGGGGGGCTGACTAGAATGTCTTGGTTATCAGGTAATTCTAATTGAGGGAGGTGACTAGAAAGTATTGGTTATCAGGTAATTCTAATTGATGGGGGGTGACTAGAATGTCTTGGTTATCAGGTCATTCTTATTGAGGGGGGTGACTAGAATGTCTTGGTTATGAGGTCATTCTAATTGAGGGGGGCTGACTAGAATGTCTTGGTTATGAGTTCATTCTAATTGAGGGGGGTCACTAGAATGTCTTGGTTATGAGGTCATTCTAATTGAGGGGGGTGACTAGAATGTCTTGTTATGAGGTAATTCTAATTGAGGGGGGCTGACTAGAATGTCTTGGTTATCAGGTCATTCTAATTGAGGGGGGTGACTAGAATGTATTGGTTATCAGGTAATTCTAATTGAGGGGGGTGACTAGAATGTATTGGTTATCAGGTAATTCTAATTGAGGGTGGTGACTAGAATGTCTTGGTTATGAGGTCATTCTAATTGAGGGGGGGCTCAGTAGAATGTCTTGGTTATCAGGTCATTCTAATTGAGGGGGGCTGACTAGAGTGTCTTGGTTATCAGGTCATTCTAATTGAGGGGGGGCTGAGTAGAATGTCTTGGTTATGAGGTCATTCTAATTGAGGGGGGGTGACTAGAATGTCTTGGTCAGCAGGTCATTCTAATTGAGGGGGGCAGACTAGAATGTCTTGGTTATGAGGTCATTCTAATTGAGGGGGGGGGGGGGGGGTGACTAGAATGTATTGGTTATCAGGTCATCCTAATTGAGGGGGGGTGACTAGAATGTCTTGGTTATGAGGTCATTCTAATTAAGGGGGGCTGACTAGAATGTCTTGGATATGAGGTCATTCTAATTGAGGGGGGCTGACTAGAATGTCTTGGTTATCAGGTCATTCTAATTGAGGGGGGGGGGGGGGTGACTAGAATGTATTGGTTATCAGGTCATCCTAATTGAGGGGGGGTGACTAGAATGTCTTGGTTATGAGGTCATTCTAATTAAGGGGGGCTGACTAGAATGTCTTGGATATGAGGTCATTATATTTAAGGGGGGCTGACTAGAATGTCTTGGTTATCAGGTCATTCTAATTGATGGCAGCGGACTAGAATGTCTTGGTTATCAGGTCATTCTAATTGAGGGGGGGGGGGGGGGGTGACTAGAATGTCTTGGTTATCAGGCCATTCTAATTGAGGGGGGGTGACTAGAATGTCTTGGTTATCAGGTCATTCTAATTGAGGGGGGGTGACTAGAATGTCTTGGTCAGCAGGTCATTCTAATTGAGGGGGGCAGACTAGAATGTCTTGGCTATGAGGTCATTCTAATTGAGGGGGGTGACTAGAATGTCTTGGTTATCAGGTCATTCTAATTGAGGGGGGTGACTAGAATGTCTTGGTTATCAGGTCATTCTAATTGAGGGGGGTGACTAGAATGTCTTGGTTATCAGGTCATTCTAATTGAGGGGGGGCAGACTAGAATGTCTTGGTTATGAGGTCATTCTAATTGAGGGGGGCAGACTAGAATGTCTTGGTTATCAGGTCATTCTAATTGAGGGGGGCTGACTAGAATGTCTTGGTTATGAGGTCATTCTAATTAAGGGGGGTGACTAGAATGTCTTGGTTATGAGGTCATTCTAATTGATGGCGGCTGACTAGAATGTCTTGGTTATGAGGTCATCCTAATTGAGGGGGGCTGACTAGAATGTCTTGCAGTGTCATATTGGGTTGTTACCAAACACGGTGAGGTTGACCATGTTCTCTCGGTTCCCAGCAGGGAAGGTGGTGTACTCGCAGATGTATGCGGCCTCATCAGACAGCCTCAGGTTGGAGAACATGATGGTGGTATCCTCCAGAGACGGGGTGCGGTGGCGGACCGCAGCCTGCTTGAACGTCACCCTCTCCTTGAAGGGCGGGAGCACGGACACCCCCAGCGACGGGTTGGCGATGGCCACGTTCTGTTTGGTGCCGTTCAGGAACTTCTGCCACGTCACCTGAGAGATCTTGACTGGAGGGTTGGAATTAACGAAGATACAACGCAGCTCCACCTGGGAGCCCACGAAGCCTGACTTAATGGAGTCCATCTGGACACTCTGTCCATCTCCAGCTGAGAGAAGGACAGAGGGGAGGAGAGGAGAGGAGGAGGGGACGAGAGGGGAGGAGGAGGAGGATGGGAGGAGAGGAGGAGGGGGGGAGGGGAGGGGAGGATGGGAGGAGAGGAGGAGGGGGAGGAGAGAGTGGGGAGGGGAGGAGAGGAGGAGGGGGAGGAGAGAGTGGGGAGGGGAGGAGAGGAGGAGGGAAGAAGAGGAGGGGGGGGGGTAGGACAGAGGGGAGGGGAGGGGAGGGGAGGGAGAGGAAGAGGGGAGGGGGAGGGGAGGGGGAGGAGAGGAGGGGGGCGGGGAGGGGAGGAGGAGGAGAGAGGGGAGGGGAAAGGGGGAGACAGAGAGAGAGGGAAGGAGAGGGAAAGAGAACAAAACAACATTTCATTATGATCTGCAGGCCCACAAGTCCATTCCAGCCTGCTTGGCAGAGTGTAGACGCACCATCCATCCACACACACTGCAAGCTCCACATATTTAATCCCAGAGAAACACCCACCACCCACCCCGAGTTCCACAAAAACAACCCGATCCCTAAACCTCGACGTCCTCCAGTGCTTGTTGAACGGTTCCTGTTGAAAAGCGATAGCCCAGTATGAAAACAGTAAAGAACACTAAAAGGTCAAAAATTTGTTTTGAGCAAAATAGTGTTTTAAGACAACTGTAAACTTCAAGTTTACAATTGGTCAGATGGGAATCTGTGATGTCATTGGCCTCCCCCCTTGCTTGAGGAACAATCGAGGAGACAAAGTACAGGTTTTCACGGGTCTACCTGACTGAGTCTGAAGTTCTGTAGTAGACCCTCAGTTCAGGATGGTTTACTGAGAGTTGCTGGCACCACAGTTCTAACCTGGCAGGATGGTTTAATTGAGAGTTGCTGGCACCACAGTTCTAACCTGGCAGGATGGTTTACTGAGACTAGCTGGCACCACAGTTCTAACCTGGCAGGATGGTTTACTGAGACTAGCTGGCATAGCAGTTCTAACCTGGCAGGATGGTTTACTGAGACTAGCTGGCATAGCAGTTCTAACCTGGCAGGATGGTTTACTGAGACTAGCTGGCACAGCAGTTCTAACCGGGGCAGGATGGTTTACTGAGACTAGCTGGCACCACAGTTCTAACCTGGCAGGATGGTTTACTGAGACTAGCTGGCACAGCAGTTCTAACCTAGCAGGATGGTTTACTGAGACTAGCTGGCACCACAGTTCTAACCTGGCAGGATGGTTTACTGAGACTAGCTGGCACAGCAGTTCTAACCTGGCAGGATGGTTTACTGAGACTAGCTGGCACAGCAGTTCTAACCTGGCAGGATGGTTTACTGAGACTAGCTGGCACAGCAGTTCTAACCTGGCAGGATGGTTTACTGAGACTAGCTGGCACAGCAGTTCTAACCTGGCAGGATGGTTTCCTGAGACTAGCTGGCACAGCAGTTCTAACCTGGCAGGATGGTTTACTGAGACTAGCTGGCACAGCAGTTCTAACCTGGCAGGATGGTTTCCTGAGACTAGCTGGCACCACAGTTCTAACCTGGCAGGATGGTTTACTGAGACTAGCTGGCACAGCAGTTCTAACCTGGCAGGATGGTTTACTGAGACTAGCTGGCACAGCAGTTCTAACCTGGCAGGATGGTTTACTGAGACTAGCTGGCACCACAGTTCTAACCTGGCAGGATGGTTTACTGAGACTAGCTGGCACAGCAGTTCTAACCTGGCAGGATGGTTTACTGAGACTAGCTGGCACAGCAGTTCTAACCTGGCAGGATGGTTTACTGAGACTAGCTGGCACCACAGTTCTAACCTGGCAGGATGGTTTACTGAGACTAGCTGGCACCACAGTTCTAACCTGGCAGGATGGTTTACTGAGACTAGCTGGCACAGCAGTTCTAACCTGGCAGGATGGTTTACTGAGACTAGCTGGCACAGCAGTTCTAACCTGGCAGGATGGTTTACTGAGACTAGCTGGCACCACAGTTCTAACCTGGCAGGATGGTTTACTGAGACTAGCTGGCACAGCAGTTCTAACCTGGCAGGATGGTTTACTGAGACTAGCTGGCACAGCAGTTCTAACCTGGCAGGATGGTTTACTGAGACTAGCTGGCACAGCAGTTCTAACCTGGCAGGATGGTTTACTGAGACTAGCTGGCACCACAGTTCTAAAGCCCTAACGTCAGCTCAGCTGTCCCTCAACACATAACTCCTTTCTCCATCCTTCTCTCTCTATCTCCATCATTCTCTCTCTACCTCCCTCTATATCCATCCTTCTCTCTCTACCTCCCTCTATCTCCATCCCGAGCTGACAAGGTAAAAATCTGTCGTTCTGCCCCTGAACAAGGCAGTTAACCCACTGTTCCCCGGTAGGCTGCCATTGTAAATAAGAATTTGTTCTTAACTGACTTTCCTAGTTAAATAAATACAATTCTAAACTCAATCATCCTCTCTCTCTAGTCCATCCTTCTTTCTCCCTACATACCATCATCTTCTCTTCTCCTCCCCCCCTTCTCCTCTCCTCACCCTCTTCTCACCTTCTCCTCTCCTCCCCCTCTCCTCACCCTCTCACCCCTCTTCCCCTCCTCCTACATACAGACCCTGTGTCCCTGCTCTCAACTCGGGTACTGTATTTCATGGTATTACAGCTGGACCATTGGCTGTGGCGGCACTGAAACAACAATACTGAGAAAGAGAGAGAGAGAGAGATGGTGAGATGAGAGAGAGAATGAGATGGAGAGAGAGAGAGAGAGATGGTGAGAGAGATGGAGAGAGAGATGGAGAGAGAGAGAGAGAGAGATGGAGAGATGAGAGAGAGAATGAGATGGAGAGAGAGAGAGAGAGATGGAGAGAGAGAGACCTCATCCTCCTCATTCTCTTTACCCTCTCAGACTCTCAGCCCACACAGATGCCAACCAGAGGGAATTGTGGGGAATAAAATTGACGTAGTCCCAAGTACAGGACAAAATAAAAACCCTCCAACCCAAAAAGGCCTGTGGTGTTGATGGTATCCTAAATGAAATGATAAAATATACAGACCACAAATTCCATCTGGCTATACTTAAACTCTTCAACATCATCCTCAGCTCTGGCATCTTCCCCAATATTTGGACCCAAGGACTGATCACCCCAATCCACAAAATTGGAGACAGATTTGACCCCAATAACTACCATAGGATATGTGTCAACAGCAACCTTGGCAAAATCCTCAGCATTATCATTAACAATAAACTTGTACATTTCCTCAGTGAAAACAAGCAAGCAAATGTCAAACAGGCTTTTTACCAAATTACCATACGACAGACCACGTATTCACCCCACACACCCCAATTGACAAACAAACAAACCAAAATAAGGCAAAGTCTGTTGATTTCAAAAAAGCTTTTGACTCAATTTGGCATGAGGGTCCGCTATACAAATTTATGGTAAGTGGTGTTTGGTGAAAAACATATGACATTATACTATGTACACAAACAACAAGTGAACAATTAAAATTGGCAAAAAAAACACACATTTCTTTCCACAGGGCCGTGGGGTGAGACAAGGATGAACCCTCTTTCCACAGGGCCGTGGGGTGAGACAAGGATGCAGCTTGAACCCTCTTCAATATATAAATCAACAAATTAGCAGAACAGAATGCCGCACCCAGCCTCTGAAGTCACATGTCTCCTGATGAGCTGGTGCTTCTGTCCCCAACCAAGGAGGGCCTACAGCAGCACCTAGATTCTCTCTCTCTCTCTCTTTCTCTCTCTCGGCATTAACATATGTTTACGTTACCAAAGCCAGTGATATAGATAATAAACAAAAGTGAAGTAAACAATATCAAAATGAGCAGTAAACATTACGCTCACCAAAGACCCAAATTAAAATGACATTTCAAATGTGCTATTTACAGTTTCGTAATGATGTGCAAAAAGTTAAAGTATAAAAGGGAAAATACATAAACATAAATGTGACTCGTTTCAGTAAACTAGGCGCATGTTGCGTGTCACTACTTCACAGGAGGGCCATTTGAACATAAAATGTTTTTTAAATCAAAATGGAACATGTGAACTTTCATGTTCCTGAATAACAAACGTGTATGCCATCTGTAAATACAAAAACAATTCAATTACGAGCCTAGTTGGTTTAGCCACGGAAAAAGTCAGCAACCTCTCCGCTAGCCATGATTGGCTGGACATGCCTAGAGATGAGTTTGGATTGGTCTGCCATGTAGCACACATCTCTCTATAATATGAGCTAGTGAGTATGTGTAGGTAAATATTTCTTACAATATTACAATAGAACTGCATAAGTGTTGCTCTCGACGAGTTCTGGAGGACTGAGTTTTGAAATCAGTGGAATTAGAGTATGATAGCTAAGGAGATGGAAAAAACACCTGTCTCTGGATTACATCTTCAAACTAATGGCAACAATGGCATCCGTGACAGGGAGGGAGAAGAATCCAACCATGTTTACGGGTAAGAGAGTCTAGCTAGCTACATTTTCAGATATTACACGATTCTAATTTCGTCAGAAACTCATTTTCATGAGAAACTCAGAAACTCATTTTCAAGTGAATGTGTACTGTTAGCTAGCTAGATAACGTTAGCTGACTTGCTTAGCAAGCTAACGTTACGTGTATGATCTGTGTAGTAATATTATTTGTATCGCAGAGCCATTTGCATTGCTATTTATAGCCTAATGTTAATTAGTTAACCTGGTTGGTTAGCTACCTGCAGGTTCATGGTAACGTTATGAGTTGGGAATATGGTTAATTGTTTAGCTAGCTGGCTACATGTATAAAAAAAAAAGACTCCACTATGCAAGTAACTATTTCAATAGAATGTTTTTTTATGTCACTGCGGCAATCGTCGATAAGACATAGCTGGTAAATTCACTCTAGGTATCTACTTTCAGAGCACTCTCGTCTGAGTGTACCGGAGCGCAGAATAACTGACAAATGTACTAATGCTCAACACCGAGTAAACGTTGACAAAAAAAATCATAATTAAATTGTTGCCAGCAGCAGAGTTGCAGTAACCAGCGCTCTGGATAACCTAAAAACAGCCTAACCAGCTCTGCTAGGGCGAGTAAAATGGTCAGAGTGGGGTGTTATCTCATTTGTGTCTGGAAACAGCTAGCAAGCTAGCCAACATTGACCAGTTAACTTGGGTGCTTGACTGTTGTGAAGTCAGAATGCTCAGATTAACCCTACTCCTCATGTCCAGTATGCGCTCTGAACGCTCCGAGAGCGAAACGCTCTGAATTTAGGAACGGACAATCTGACAACGCTCTGTGTTTATGAACGGACAATCTGACAACGCTCTGAGTTTACGAACTGACAATCTGACAACGCTCTGAGTTTACGAACGGACAATCTGACAATGCTCTGAGTTTACGAACTGACAATCTGACAACACTGAGTTTACGAACCGACAATCTGACAACGCTCTGAGTTTACGAACGGACAATCTGACAACGCTCTGAGTTTACGAACTGACAATCTGACAACACTCTGAGTTTACGAACAGACAATCTGACAACACTCTGAGTTTATGAATGCCCAGAGCACACTCTGGCATTCCAGATTTAATTTACGATCACACCCGTAGTATAAACCAGCCTTTAGTCTTGAAATCTTTGGTTGTATAGTACACTACTGTACTCACTCGGTTTAGCACATGGCCTCACATGTGAATCCTTGTATTGATGGGTGGGGCTAAAGCTTAAGAGGATGTGAACGATGCTGAATGGGCGGGGCTAAAGCATAAGAGGGTGTGAACGATGCTGAATGGGTGGGGCTAAGGCTTAAGAGGGTGTGAACGATGCTGAATGGGCGGGGCTAAGGCTTAAGAGGGTGTGAACGATGCTGAATGGGTGGAGACAAAGAGGAGCTCTCCAGTTGGTATATCAAAACATTCAAGGGCCATTTTCTCAAAAGTTTATAAACTTTTAAAGCAGAATAACTTTCATTCTTTCTCGACTGTAGTAAATGATATACAATTGTGTAGCTCTGAGTCTCTACTTTTATGCAATGTAAAAAAACACAATTTCAGATTTTGCTACATAAGAGCGGTCAGTCACAAATATGGGTTGTATTTACAATGGTGTTTGTTCTTCACTGGTTGACCTTTTCTTGTGGCAACAAGTCACAAATCTTGCTGCTGTGATGTCACTGTGGTATTTCACTCAATAGATATGGGAGTTTATCAACATTGGGTTTGTTTTCAAATTCTTTGTGGATCTGTGTAATCCGAGGGAAATATGTGTCTCAATTATGGTCATACATTTGGCAGGAGGTTAGGAAGTGCAGCTCAGTCCTCTCTCTCTTTCAGTTTCTTCTCCTCTCCACACAATGATTCCTTGTTGCATGTACCACTGGATGCTGTATAGCCTACTTCATCAGACTGTCACACAACTACAAACTGTTTTTATGTTATCACTACACTACTGTAGAGGCTTCTGACTAGAGGTTGACACGGGAGTACAAATTCACTCCTGTCCCGTCTTGTCCTGATCCCTCAACAGTTCTATAACCCCAGAACGTTCCTGTCCCGTCCAGATAAAAATCACTCCCTTCCCGTGCTCATTTATACGGGCAGAAAACAGAAATAACTGCTTGTCTGTGTGTCCCCGCTCAGCACGTGAGTAACCATAGCAACTTCTCCGTTTGGCTGCTGCTCAGCAATACTTCCACAGCGGCCTGCACACACAGCTGATAACCACATTACCAGATGAAGGCAGCATTTCTACTAACCGGATGAACACATGCATATATAAAGGTGTAAAGTATGTTTCAGCATGAATCTGAGGTGCAGTAGTAACCAACGGTTCCTGTGGACTGTCGATCCAGTCCTGTTCCGAACTTGAATCTAAAACTCCCATTCCTGCCAGAAACCCTGCGGGACCCGTTCCTGTGTCAACTTCCATTTTCCAACGGCCTATTTGGAAAATATTCAACACCCTTGACTTTTTCCACATTTAGTTGAGTTACAAAGCGGGATTAACATGGATTAAATTGTCATTTTTTGTCAACAATCTACACCAAATATTCGGTATTGTCAAAGTGGAATCATTTTTAAAAAACATTTCTAAAATAAATGAAAAGTAAAACACTAATATATCTTGATTATTATACGTATTCAACCCCCTGAGTCAATACATGTTAGAAATACCTTTGGCAGCAACTACAGCTGTGAGTCTCTAAGAGCTTTGCACACCTGGATGGTGTATTTTCCCATTATTCTTTAAAAAAAGTATTAATGGTCTGTCAAATGGGTTGTTGATTATTGCTAGATAGACATTACCCATTTTTTCCATAGATTTTCAACCCAATTTAAGTCAAAACTGCAACTCGGCCACTCAGGAAAAGTCTATGTCATCTTAGTGGGCAACTCCAGTGTAGACTTGGCCTTGCGTTTTAGGTTATGGCCCTGAATTTTTCTCCCAGTGTCTGGTGGAAAGAAGACTGAACCAAGTTTTCCTCTAGGATTTGTGTGCTTAGCTCTATACCATTTATTTTTATTCTAAAAAACTCTGTAGTCCATGCCAATAACACGCATACACATAACATGATGCAGCCACCACATGCTTGAAAATATGAAGCATGATACATAGTGATGTGTTGTGTTAGATTTGCCCCAAACATAATGCTTTGTATTCAAGACAAAAATTGTATTTCTTTGTGACATTGGAAGTATTACTTTAGTGCCTTGTTGCAAACAGGATGCATGTTCTTGTATATTTCTATTCTGTACAGGTTTCCTTCTGTTCACTCTGTCATTGAGGTATTGTGGAGTAACTACAATGTTGTTGATCCATCCTCAGTTCTCTCCTTTCACAGCCATTAAACTCTGTAGCTGTTTTAAAGTCACCTTTGACCTCATGGTGAAATTCCTAAGCGGTTTCCTTCCTCTTCGGCAACTGAGTTAGGAAGGACGCCTGTATCTTTGTAGTGACTGGGTGTATCGACACACCATCCAAAGTGTAATTAATAACTTCACTATTATTTTTTACCCATCTTCCCTCCCTGGTCTTGATTGGTTGAATATGTGCTTGAAATGCACTACTCGACTGAGGAACCTTACAGACAACTGTATGTGTGTGGTACGGAGATGAGGTAGTCACTAAAAAAATTATTGTTGCTCACAGAGTGAGTCCATGCAACTTATTATGCCATGTTTTACTCCTGAACTTATTAGTCTTTCCATAACAAAGACTGAATATTTATTGACTCAAGCTATTTAAGCTTTTCATATTTTATTAATTTGTATAAAAATCTCAAAACTAAATTGACATAATGGGATATTGTGAGTAGATTAGTGTCACAAAATCTCAGGCTGTAACACAACACAATGTGGGAAAAGTCAAGGGAGTTGAATACTTTCTGAAGGCACTGTAAAACCAGAAACATTAGTACTATTATTTCATTGAATTAATGATGAAGTTGTATTTGATCTAGAGGCAAAGAAGAAATGTACACTGGGGATTTGACTACTCTGACCTTGGCAATGACTGTTAATGTAAAAATACAGCCCTGGAGAGTCTCTGTCACACCTAAACACAGTATCACAGAGAGAGACACTATTTGCACATCATTACAACACTGTAAATATAAATCATATGATATTTACAATGTCTTTATTTTTTTGGAACTTTTGTGAGTGTAATGTTTACTGTTCATTTTTTATTGTTTCGTCTCACTTTAGTTTATTATCTATTTCACTTGCTTTGGCAACGTTACCATATGTTTAACATGTCAATAAAGCCCTTTGAATAGAATAGAGAGAGAGAGAGAAAGAGAGAGAGAGTTAGATATAAAGAGAGGGAGGGAGTTAGAACGAGAGAGAAAAAGGGACAGAGAGGAAGAGAGAGAGAGATAGCGAGGGAGTGAGGGAGGGAGGGGGAGGGAGAATGAGAGAGAGAAGGAGAGAGAGAGAGAGAGAGAAGGGGAGAGAGAGTTAGATATAAAGAGAGGGAGGGAGGTAGAACGAGAGAGAAAAAGGGACAGAGAGGAAGAGAGATAGAGATAGCGAGGGAGGGAGGGAGGGAGGGAGGGAGGGAGGGAGAATGAGAGAAAGAGAGAGAGAGTTAGATATAAAAAGAGGGAGGGAGGAAGAACGAGAGAGAAAAAGGGACAGAGAGGAAGAGAGAGAGAGAGCGAGGGGGGAGGGAGGGAGAATGAGAGAGAGAGAGAGAGGGGGGGAGAGACAGTGAGAGAAAGAGAAAGAGAGAAAAACGGAGAGAGACAGAGAGAAAAACAGAGAGAGAGAGAGAGATTGAGAGAGAGAGAGAGAGAGAGAGAGAGAGAGAGAGAGAGAGAGAGAGAGAGAGAGAGAGAGAGAGAGAGAGAGAGAGAAGGGGAGAGAGAGAGAGAGAGAAGGGGAGAGAAAGAGAAAAAAACAGAGAGAGAGAGAGAGATGGGGAGAGAGAGAAAAACAGAGAGAGTGAGAGAGAGAAGGGGAGAGAAAGAAAAACAGAGAGAGAGAGAGAGAAGGGGAGAGAGAGAAAAACACAGAGAGAGAGAGAGAGAGAGAGAGAGAGAGAAAGCTCTCTCTTCTCTCTCCCCCTGCAGCTTTAACTAAACAAGGTCTCTCTCTCACTCTGGTTTCGGTTAGACTACAAAACAGTGTTGATGTTACCTGGCCAATGACAGGATGACATCACTCTACCCTGATAAGAGATAGCACGCAGACCAACTGTCACTAACCAAACACACTGGATGAAGGGAGGAGGGGTTGACAGTCAAAACACCCAAATGGGAAGCATCCCAAATGGTACCCTATTCACTATTTAGTGCACTAGAGCTTTGGCCCATAGAGCTTTGGTCAAAATGAGTGCACTATATAGGGAGGGAATAGGGTCCCATTTGGGATGCTACCTGGTCAATGATTACATGTGGGATTAGGGAGGATATCAGTCTGACAGACAGTGAAGGAGAAAATAGGATGTTTTACATCATCAAAGCTTTTTGCTATATCTTCAATATGAAAACCCATAGACATGAGAAGTTATAATGTGCCACATCTCTTAAAGTGACAGTTACACTAATATGAGTATTACATTAACACTCTGGTTGTGTACAAAATAGAAGCCTGGGACAGGGCAGGGCCAGGGGGAAGGACCAGGGGACAGGGCCAGGGGATAGGGCCAGGAGAAGGGCCAGGGAACAGGGGAAATGGCCAGGAAACATGGTGGGGTGGGGGGCAGGACCCAGGGGAGGGCCAGGGGATAGGGGATAGGGCCAGGGTAAAGGGCCAGGTGATAGGGCCAGGAGAAGGGCCAGGGAACATGTTGGGGGGCCAGGGGGCAGAAACAGGGGCCAGGGGAAAGGGCAAGGGGATAGGGGAAGGACCAGGGTATATGGTGAGGGGGGGGGGGGCAATGGGAAAGGGCAAGGGGAACAAGCCAGGGCTAGACAATCTGAACCCTCGACTTTCTAAAACGATCTGCCGAAATTGTTGTAACCCCTATTACTAGTCTGTTCAACCACCCTTTCATATCGTCTGAGATTCCCAAAGATTGCAAAGCTGCCGCGGTCATCCCCCTTTTCAAAGGGGGAGACACTCTAGACCCAAACTACTACAGACCTACATCTATCCTACCCTGCCTTTCTAAGGCCTATATTTAGGTAGCCATATTCCTTGGGTAGTTTGTGGGTTCTTATTCTATGTTTAGTTGCCTGTCTGCACTAGCCATATTCCTTGGGTAGTTTGTGGGTTCTTATTCTATGTTTAGTTGCCTGTCTGCACTAGCCATATTAGCTTCCCGGTTCATTTTGTTGTTTTGTATCATTTGTTCAGTGTTCTTTCTTTATTAAAGAAGTGTGAACAGTACGCTTACCACGCTGCACCTTGGTCTCCTCCATATGACGACCGTGACAAGAATAAATAACTTTTTTGGTACCTACATGATTCCATATGTGTTATTTCATAGTTCTGATGTATTCACTACTATTCTACAATGTAGAAAATAGTAAAAAAAAAAATAATAAAAAAAAAAAAAAAAAAATTAAACTTGAATTAGTAGGTGTTCTAAATCTTTTGACCAGTAGTGTATGTAAATTAGATATTTATTTATTTAATTTTCAATAAATGTGCAAAAATGGAAAAATAAATAAATAAAAAATTAACTTTGTCATTATGGGGTATTGTGTGTAGATGGGTGAGAAAAAAAATCATTACCAGTTTGTTGTGTTAATTGAGAGTTGCTAAGCAAGCAAACTCAAGTTCAAATAATCAAAGTATTAATTTTTTCCAGGTAGGAGGTTAGTGGGAACATTAATGCTGAACACCAGTTGTTTCCAGGGTGGTGGGCACATTAATGCTGAACACCAGGTGTTTCCAGGGAGGTAGGAACATTAATTCTGAACACCAGCTGTTTTCAGGGAGGTAGGAACATTAATGCTGAACACCAGTTGTTTCCAGGGAGGTGGGAACATTAATGCTGAACACCAGGTGTTTCCAGGGAGGTAGGAACATTAATTCTGAACACCAGCTGTTTTCAGGGAGGTAGGAACATTAATGCTGAACACCAGTTGTTTCCAGGGAGGTAGGAACATTAATGCTGAACACCAGTTGTTTCAAGGGAGGAGTTTAGTGGGAACATTAATGCTGAACACCAGTTGTTTCCAGGGTGGTGGGCACATTAATGCTGAACACCAGGTGTTTCCAGGGTGGTGGGAATATTAATGCTGAACACCAGGTGTTTCCAGGATGGTGGGAATATTAATGCTGAACACCAGTTGTTTCCAGGGAGGTGGTTAGTGGGAACATTAATGCTGAACACCAGTTGTTTCCAGGGAGGTGGTTAGTGGGAACATTAATGCTGAACACCAGGTGTTTCCAGGGAGGTGGTTAGTGGGAACATTAATGCTGAACACCAGGTGTTTCCAGGGAGGTGGTTAGTGGGAACATTAATGCTGAACACCAGTTGTTTCCAGGGAGGTGGTTAGTGGGAACATTGATGTTGAATGTTTCTTTATTCCCACCACACAACATTATTATTTCACCAATTATGCCCCTTAAAATGAGCTAGGAGCATAATATCCTCTCCTCATCCCCCTCTCCTCTCCTCATCCCCCTCTCCTCTCCTCATCCCCCTCTCCTCTCCTCTCCTCATCCCCCTCTTCTCTCCTCATCCCCCTCTCCTCTCCTCTCCTCATCCCCCTCTCCTCATCCCCCTCTCCTCTCCTCATCCCCCTCCTCATCCCCCTCTCCTCTCCTCATCCCCCTCTCCTCTCCTCATCCCTCTCCTCATCCCCCTCTTCATCCCCCTCTCCTCTCCTCATCCCCCTCTCCTCTCCTCATCCCCCTCTCCTCTCCCCCCTCTCCTCTCCTCTACTCATCCCCCTCTCCTCTGAGACCAAGCCCTGCAGAAACGTATAAATGATATTTTACACAGTGATCATTATTGACAGTAGTGTTGTGGAAAGTAAAGAGGCATGGTGGAGGGCAGGTAGCATTGCAGTTAGAGCTTGGGGCCAGTAACCGAAAAGTTGCTGGTTCGAATCCCCGAGCCGACAAGGATGAAAAATCTATCAATGTGCCGTTGAGCAAGGCACTTAACCCTGATTGCTCTGGAAAAGTGTGTCTGATAAATGACCAAAATATAAATCTAAGGGAGAGACAGAGAGAGAAGGGGAGAGAGAGAGAGAGAGAGAGAGAGAAGGAGAGAGAGAGAGAAGGAGAGAGAGGGAGAAGGAGAGAGAGAGAGAAGGAGAGAGAGAAGGAGAGAGGAGATAGAGAGAAGGGGAGAGAGAGAGAAGGGGAGAGAGAGAGAGAGAGAGGGAGAGAGAGAGAGAGAGAAAGAAAGAGAGAGAGAAAGAGAGAGAGAGAAAGAAAGAGTGAAGGGGAGGGATGATGTCCTAGTCATTGGTAAATCTGGTCTGTGAAGGGTGTAGCTTCAAAGCACTGGATCCGTCTTTCTAGAGAGAGGGGAAGGGTGTGTTAATGTGCTGCAGGGTTAGCAGGCCTGGACAGGTCGAGGTGACACCCCTCCCTCCCTCTGATTCACACTGCTCAGTTGGCCTGACTTCAATTGGCTGCTGAACTCAAATCAAATTGTATTAGTCACATGCGCTGAATACAACCTTACAGTGAAATGCTAACTTACAAAGCCCCTAAACAACAATGCAGTTTCAAAAATAATGATTTAGAATAAGAAATAAAAGGAACAAGTAATTAAAGAGCAGCAGTAAAATAACAATAGCGAGGGTATATACAAAGGGTAACGGAACAGAGTCAATGTGCGGGGGCACCGGTTAGTCGAGGTAATTGAAGAAATATGTAGGTAGAGTTATTAAAGTGACTATGCATAGATATTAACAGAGAGTAGCTGTGGCATAAAAGAGGAGGTGGGGGGTTGGGGTTGGGGGGGGGGGGGGGGGGGGCAATGCAAACAGTCTGGGTAGTAATTTAATTAGATGTTAAGGAGTCTTATGGCTTGGGGGTAGAAACTCTACTGGATGAAATTCATCACAGCAGCAAGATGTATGACCTGTTGCCACAAGAAAAGGGCAACCAATGAAGAACAAACACCATTGTAAATACAACCTATCTTTATGTTTATTTATTTTCACTTTTGTACTTTAACTATTTGTACATAATTACATCACTGTATGACATTTGTAATGTCTTTATTATTTTGAAACTTTTGTAATGTAATGTTTACTGTTCATTTTTATTGGTTACTTCACTTTTGTTTGTTTATCTATATCACTTGCTTTGGCAACATTAACATATGTTTCCCATGGCAATAAAGACCCTAAATTTAAAAATTGAATTAAATTGACATTTTATTGAATTGAGCGACAGAGATGGAGAAACAGAGAGTGTTGGTATGTACTATACCTACTATATCTAGACATATATCACAGTGTTGGTATATACTAAAACTAGAGTCAGTAACCTACACAGGACTAGAGTCAATAACCTACACAGGACAAGAGTCAGTAACCTACACAGAACTAGAGTCAGTAACCTACACAGGACTAGAGTCAGTAACCTACACAGGACTAGAGTCAGTAACCTACACAGGACTAGAGTCAGTAACCTTCACAGGACAAGAGTCAGTAACCTACACAGGACTAGAGTCAGGAGAGGAGAGGAGGAGAGATGAGGATATAAGAGAGAAGAGAGAGGAGAGACGAGGAGGAGAGATGAGGAGAGAGGACGTGAGATGAGAGGAGAGACGACATAGGAGAGGAGAGAAGGGAGAAGAGACGAGGAGGAGATATGAGGAGGAGAGACGAGATACGAGAGGAGAGAAGGGAGAAGAGATAGGAGACAAAGGAGAGAGATAAAGTGGAGATATGAGGAGGAGAGAGGACATGAGGAGGGGAGATGAGAGGAGAGAGGACATGAGGAGGGGAGATGAGAGGAGAGACAAGATAAGGGAGAAGAGATAGGAGAGAAAGGAGAGAGGAGGAGGAGAGAGGACATGATGAGGGGAGATGAGGAGGAGAGAGGACACGAGGAGGGGAGATGAGAGGAGAGACGAGATGGGATACGAGAGGAGAGAAGAGATAGAAGTGAAAGGAGAGAGATAAAGATGAGATATGAGGAGGAGACGAGGAGGAGAGATGAGATGAGGAGGAGAGAGAGAACGAACCATGCGTGTAGAGGAGCATCACAGCTTCATACAAGCATCAGTGAGCACACAGCTCTGCATTAGGACTAGATGACAGATGAGGTAGACCTACAGTCACAGCTTAGAACTGCATTGGGGAAACAGCTTAGAACTGCATTAGGGAAACATCTTAGATCTGCATTAGGGAAACAGCTTAGATCTGCATTAGGGAAACATCTTAGATATGCATTAGGGAAACAGCTTAGATCTGCATTAGGGAAACAGCTTAGATCTGCATTAGGGAAACAGCTTAGATCTGTATTAGGGAAACAGCTTAGATCTGTATTAGGGAAACATCTTAGATATGCATTAGGGAAACAGCTTAGATCTGCATTAGGGAAACATCTTAGATCTGCATTAGGGAAACAGCTTAGATCTGCATTAGGGAAACATCTTAGATATGCATTAGGGAAACAGCTTAGATCTGCATTAGGGAAACAGCTTAGATCTGCATTAGGGAAACAGCTTAGATCTGCATTAGGGAAACAGCTTAGATCTGTATTAGGGAAACAGCTTAGATCTGCATTAGGGAAACATCTTAGATATGCATTAGGGAAACAGCTTAGAACTGCATTAGGGAAACAGCTTAGATCTGCATTAGGGAAACAGCTTAGAACTGCATTAGGGAAACAGCTTAGATCTGCATTAGGGAAACATCTTATATATGCATTAGGGAAACAGCTTAGATCTGCATTAGGGAAACAGCTTAGATCTGCATTAGGGAAACAGCTTAGATCTGCATTAGGGAAACAGCTTAGAACTGCATTAGGGAAACAGCTTAGATCTGCATTAGGGAAACATCTTAGATATGCATTAGGGAAACAGCTTAGATCTGCATTAGGGAAACAGCTTAGATCTGCATTAGGGAAACAGCTTAGATCTGCATTAGGGAAACCGCTTAGATCTGTATTAGGGAAACAGCTTAGATCTGCATTAGGGAAACATCTTAGATCTGCATTAGGGAAGCAGCTTTGATCTGCATTAGGGAAGCAGCTTAGATCTGCATTAGGGAAACAGCTTAGATCTGTATTAGGGAAACAGCTTAGATCTGCATTAGGGAAACAGCTTAGATCTGCATTAGGGAAGCAGCTTTGATCTGCATTAGGGAAGCAGCTTTGATCTGCATTAGGGAAGCAGCTTTGATCTGCATTAGGGAAACAGCTTAGATCTGCATTAGGGAAGCACAGCAGCAGAATATATCCTTAAGGAGCCTCTCTAGTTATTTATAGAGCATGACAGGGTACATAGTAAAACAATTTAATTAACTCCATTAAAGGGCAGCTCTGAACTATTATACAAATGTTGACTTAATGCATTCACAGTTGTAGTGCATGCACTTATCTACAGTGGTCAGGATGACCTACAGTCATCAGGATGAGGTAGACCTACAGTCATCTAAAGCAGTCGGGATGAGGCAGGTCTACAGTCATCTACAGCAGTCAGGATGAGGTAGACCTACAGTCATCTACAGTGGTCAGGATGAGGTAGACCTACAGTCATCTACAGCAGTCAGGATGAGGCAGGTCTACAGTCATCTACAGCAGTCAGGATGAGGTAGACCTACAGTCATCTACAGCAGTCAGGATGAGGCAGGTCTACAGTCATCTACAGCAGTCAGGATGAGGTAGTCATCTACAGTGGTCAGGATGAGGTAGACTACAGTCATCTACAGTGGTCAGGATGAGGTAGACTACAGTCATCTACAGTGGTCAGGATGAGGTAGACTACAGTCATCTACAGTGGTCAGGATGAGGTAGACTACAGTCATCTACAGTGGTCAGGATGAGGTAGGCCTACAGTCATCTACAGTGGTCAGGATGAGGTAGACTACAGTCATCTACAGTGGTCAGGATGAGGTAGACTACAGTCATCTACAGTGGTCAGGATGAGGTAGACTACAGTCATCTACAGTGGTCAGGATGAGGTAGACTACAGTCATCTACAGTGGTCAGGATGAGGTAGACTACAGTCATCTACAGTGGTCAGGATGAGGTAGACTACAGTCATCTACAGTGGTCAGGATGAGGTAGACTACAGTCATCTACAGTGGTCAGGATGAGGTAGACTACAGTCATCTACAGTGGTCAGGATGAGGTAGACTACAGTCATCTACAGTGGTCAGGATGAGGCAGGTCTACAGTCATCTACAGTGGTCAGGATGAGGTAGATCTACAGTCATCTACAGTGGTCAGGATGAGGTAGACTACAGTCATCTACAGTGGTCAGGATGAGGTAGACTACAGTCATCTACAGTGGTCAGGATGAGGTAGACTACAGTCATCTACAGTGGTCAGGATGAGGTAGACCTACAGTCATCTACAGTGGTCAGGATGAGGTAGACTACAGTCATCTACAGTGGTCAGGATGAGGTAGATCTACAGTCATCTACAGAGGTCAGGATGAGGTAGACTACAGTCATCTACAGTGGTCAGGATGAGGTAGATCTACAGTCATCTACAGTGGTCAGGATGAGGTAGACTACAGTCATCTACAGAGGTCAGGATGAGGTAGACTACAGTCATCTACAGTGGTCAGGATGAGGTAGATCTACAGTCATCTACAGTGGTCAGGATGAGGTAGACTACAGTCATCTACAGAGGTCAGGATGAGGTAGTCATCTACAGTGGTCAGGATGAGGTAGGCCTACAGTCATCTACAGTGGTCAGGATGAGGTAGACTACAGTCATCTACAGTGGTCAGGATGAGGTAGACTACAGTCATCTACAGTGGTCAGGATGAGGTAGACTACAGTCATCTACAGTGGTCAGGATGAGGTAGACTACAGTCATCTACAGTGGTCAGGATGAGGTAGACTACAGTCATCTACAGTGGTCAGGATGAGGTAGACTACAGTCATCTACAGTGGTCAGGATGAGGTAGACTACAGTCATCTACAGTGGTCAGGATGAGGTAGACTACAGTCATCTACAGTGGTCAGGATGAGGTAGACTACAGTCATCTACAGTGGTCAGGATGAGGCAGGTCTACAGTCATCTACAGTGGTCAGGATGAGGTAGATCTACAGTCATCTACAGTGGTCAGGATGAGGTAGACTACAGTCATCTACAGTGGTCAGGATGAGGTAGACTACAGTCATCTACAGTGGTCAGGATGAGGTAGACTACAGTCATCTACAGTGGTCAGGATGAGGTAGACCTACAGTCATCTACAGTGGTCAGGATGAGGTAGACTACAGTCATCTACAGTGGTCAGGATGAGGTAGATCTACAGTCATCTACAGAGGTCAGGATGAGGTAGACTACAGTCATCTACAGTGGTCAGGATGAGGTAGATCTACAGTCATCTACAGTGGTCAGGATGAGGTAGACTACAGTCATCTACAGAGGTCAGGATGAGGTAGACTACAGTCATCTACAGTGGTCAGGATGAGGTAGATCTACAGTCATCTACAGTGGTCAGGATGAGGTAGACTACAGTCATCTACAGAGGTCAGGATGAGGTAGTCATCTACAGTGGTCAGGATGAGGTAGACTACAGTCATCTACAGTGGTCAGGATGAGGTAGACTACAGTCATCTACAGAGGTCAGGATGAGGTAGATCTACAGTCATCTACAGTGGTCAGGATGAGGTAGATCTACAGTCATCTACAGTGGTCAGGATGAGGTAGACTACAGTCATCTACAGTGGTCAGGATGAGGTAGACTACAGTCATCTACAGTGGTCAGGATGAGGTAGACCTACAGTCATCTACAGTGGTCAGGATGAGGTAGACTACAGTCATCTACAGTGGTCAGGATGAGGTAGACCTACAGTCATCTACAGTGGTCAGGATGAGGTAGGCTACAGTCATCTACAGTGGTCAGGATGAGGTAGACCTACAGTCATCTACAGTGGTCAGGATGAGGTAGACTACAGTCATCTACAGTGGTCAGGATGAGGTAGATCTACAGTCATCTACAGTGGTCAGGATGAGGTAGACTACAGTCATCTACAGAGGTCAGGATGAGGTAGATCTACAGTCATCTACAGTGGTCAGGATGAGGTAGATCTACAGTCATCTACAGAGGTCAGGATGAGGTAGACTACAGTCATCTACAGTGGTCAGGATGAGGTAGATCTACAGTCATCTACAGTGGTCAGGATGAGGTAGACTACAGTCATCTACAGTGGTCAGGATGAGGTAGATCTACAGTCATCTACAGTGGTCAGGATGAGGTAGACTACAGTCATCTACAGTGGTCAGGATGAGGTAGACTACAGTCATCTACAGTGGTCAGGATGAGGTAGACTACAGTCATCTACAGTGGTCAGGATGAGGTAGATCTACACACAGGTTAGTTATTCCCATCGTGGAACCGGTTAAACAGCTCTGCCTTCAGGTAACTGCCAAAATAAAGGAACCACTTGAGTTAACGAGGGATACAAAGTATATTGAAAGCAGGTGTGTATCCTGAGTTAAATAACATCCCAACATACTGAAGGTTACGTCTAAAATTTCTGAGCAGGCCATTATTTTGGTTACCATGGCTATGCCCCCAGATGATGACAAAGCCCCCATCCACAGGGCACGAGATGTCACTGAATGGTTTGGTGAGCATGAACATGATGTCACCAGATCTCAACCCAATGGAGAACTTATGAGAGGTTCTGGAGCAGCGCCTGAGACAGTTCTCCACCAACATCAACCAACACTTCTGTTGGAAGAATGGTGCTGCATCCCTCCAATAGAGATCCAGACTTGTAGAATCTATGCCATGGTGTGTTGAAGCTGTTCTGGCTCGTGGTGGCACAACGCCCTATTAAAACACTCTATGTTGGTGTTTCCTTTCTTTTGGAAGTTACCCGTAGTTGATGTCATACTTTCAACCCTGCAGTTTTTCCCTTCTGGCCGGGGAAGAGATAGATTTGTTTGTTTGTGTGTGTGTGTGTGTGTGTGTGTGTGTGTGTGTGTGTGTGTGTGTGTGTGTGGATACATTCCGCTGCATGCCCCTCTTCCCTCCCAGTTCCAATCTGTTGTTTCAGATACAGACTGACTGTCTCTCTCTGGCCTCTAGGATAGACCAGTACCTGATGATAATATTCTCTCTGGCCTCTAGGATAGACCAGTACCTGATGATAATATTCTCTCTGGCCTCTAGGATAGGCCAGTACCTGATGATAATTTTCTCTCTGCACTCTAGGATAGGCCAGTACCTAATGATAATATCCTCTCTGCCCTCATGGATAGGCCAGTACCTGATGATAATGCTCTCTCTGCCCTCTAGGATAGGCCAGTACCTGATGATAATTCTCAATTCAATTCAATTCAAGGGCTTTATTGGCATGGGAAACATGTGTTAACATTGCCAAAGCAAGTGAGGTAGACAACATACAAAGTGAATATATAAAGTGAAAAACAACAAAAATGAACGGTAAACATTACACATACAGAGGTTTCAAAACAGTAATTCTATCTCTGGCCTTACTCCCTCTACCATCCTCCCTCTGCGCTCCACAATCCTATCACCATTCCATAGTGTACCGATACCTCTCTCTACCACCCTCCCTGCCCTACAGTGCCCACATCCATCTCTCGCTACTCTACCCCTCCACTATCCCTCACACTCCCATCACAATTCTACAGTGCCAACACTGCCCCTGTCATCCCCCCCATTTGACCTCCCTCCCCCTGCTCCCCACAGCCCCCTCTGCTCTGCCCTAGAATGCCCAAATTCCACTCTCTGCCCTCCCTCTCGCCCACAGCACCATCACGCTCCCACAGAGCCTTGCCAACAGGTCTGTGTTCCATTAGTCTCTGGCATTCCTCCACTAACTGCACCAGACTAGGTCCTCAACCTCTTTTACACCCAATCAGCTGGGACACAGGGTATCCTTTCCCTTCATTACCCTTCCCTTGCTTTCCTTTCCCTTCTTTCTTTCTTTCCTTGCCCTTCCTTCTTTACTTTCCTTATTTCCTTTCCTTACTTTCCTTTCCTTCCTTCTTTCCTTTTACTTCTCTCCTTTCCTTCCTTCCTTCCTTCCTTTCCTTTCCCTTCCTTCCTTCCTTTCCTTTCCCTTCCTTCCTTTCCAGTCCTTCCCTACCTTTCCCTACTTCCTTTCCCTTCCTTTCATGTCCTTCCATCTTTCCTTCCTTTCCCTTCCTACCCTTCCCTCCTTCCTTCCTTCCTTCCTTCCTTCCTTCCTTCCTTCCTTCCTTCCTTCCTTCCTTCCTTCCTTCCTTCCTTCCTTTCCTTTCTTTCCTTTCACTTCTTTCCCTTCCATTCCTTTCCCTCCTTCCTTCATTTCCCTTAACTTCCTTCCTTCTGTCTTTCCTTTGATTTCCTTTCCTAATGTTGATTATATGTCACAGAGCAGAGAGCAAAACCTGAGCTGGGCTGGTGATAGGCTAGAAAGTTACGGAGACACAACTTGAGCTGGGCTGGTGATAGGCTAGAAAGTTACAGAGACACAACCTGAGCTGGGCTGGTGATAGGCTAGAAAGTTACAGAGACACAACCTGAGCTGGGCTGGTGATAGGCTAGAAGGCTGACGAGTCTGTCAAATCAAATCAAAGTATTTTGTCACGTGCGCCGAATACAACAGACCTTAGAGTGAAATGCTTACAGGCTCTAATCAATAGTGCAAAAAAAGGTATTAGGTGAACAATAGGTAGGTAAAGAAATAAAACAACAGGGTCAGAATATATTCTTCAAAATAACATTCATCAAAATATGTCAAACATTATTTGAGTATGTTGGTAACCCGTTGTATGAAAGGGATAATGCCCTTGACCTGGTCTCGGGCCTAACAACACCCGTGCCAATATATCCTCCGAACACCGGCTTTTCGGGCATTATCACTTTAACAACAAACCCTGTTAAAAACAGGTCTGTCTCCCTCTCTCTCTATGGTTCCTCCAACTCACACTGACAGGTTGACATCCTGCCTGTCTATCTGCCTCCTGATTGCCTTATTACCCATCACTAAAAATACACATTTAAATTGTGACACTGTGAGGTAGTCTTGAAACACTCAGCACCACTCCTTTACAATGCTAGTGAAACAGAGACAGGTTGGGTCCAACATGGCAGCCTATTTTCTAAGTAGGGCCATTAGAGCTCTGGTCAATAGTACTCAACAAAGTAGGTTAATAGGGTTCCATTTTGGATACAGACAGAATACACGGTGCAGTGCTGTAATTTGGCTTGGTGGTTAGTTTCTACTGAGCGGTGTCACATTGATGACAGTAGGAGGGATAATAACAGGGAAATGACTTAGTTGTATCCCACAGAGAAGGGAGTGTTTCATAGCCACTGTGCTTCTACACCTGCATTGCGTGCGGCTTGAGGTTTTAGGCTGGGTTTCTGTACAGCACATTGAGATATCAACAGATGTAAGAAGGGCTTGACAAATAAATGTGAATGATTGATTGAGTAGCACGGGTCTATAACACACAGAGTAGCATGGGTCTATAACTCACAGAGTAGCATGGGTCTATAACACACAGAGTAGCATGGGTCTATAACACACAGAGTGGCTTGGGTCTATATCACACAGAGTAGTTCCAGGGTCAGTACCAGGGTCAGTACCAGGGTATATACAGGGTCAGTATCAGGGTCAGGTATAGTGTATAAACAGGGTCAGTTCCAGGGTATATACAGGGTCAGTACCAGGGCCAGTTACAGTGTATAAACAGGGTCAGTACCAGGGTCAGTACCAGGGACAGTACCAGGGTCAGCTATAGTGTATAAACAGGGTCAGTTCCAGGGTATATACAGGGTCAGTACCAGGGTCAGCAACAGTGTATATACAGGGTCAGTACCAGGGTCAGTACCAGGGTATATACAGGGTCAGTACCAGGGTCGGCTACAGTGTATAAACAGGGTCAGTACCAGGGTATAAACATGGTCAGTTCCAGGGTCAATACCAGGGTATATGCAGGGTCAGTAACAGGGTCAGTACCAGGGTATATACAGGGTCAGTACCAGGGTCAGTACCAGGGTATATACAGGGTCAGTACCAGGGTCAGTATCAGGGTCAGCTACAGTGTATAAACAGGGTCAGTACCAGGGTATATACAGGGTCAGTACCAGAGTCAGTACCAGGGTCAGTTCCAGGGTCAGTACAGGGTCAGTACCAGGGTCAGTACCAGGGTCTGTTATAGTGTATATACAGGGTAAGTACCAGGGTCAGTACCAGGGTCAGTACCAGAGTCAGTACCAGGGTCAGTTCCAGGGTCAGTTCCAGGGTCGGCTACAGGGTCGGTTACAGTGTATATACAGGGTCAGTACCAGGGTCAATACCAGAGTCTGTACCAGGGTCAGTTCCAGGGTCAGTTACAGTGTATATACAGGGTCAGTACCAGGGTCAGCTCAAGGGTATATACAGGGTCAGTATCAGGGTATATAAGGTCAGTATCAGGGTCAGTATCAGGGTATTAACAGGGTCAGCTGCAGTGTATAAACAGGGTCAGTATCAGGGTCAGTACCAGGGTCAGTACCAGGGACAGTACCAGGGTCAGCTATAGTGTATAAACAGGGTCAGTGCCAGGGTATATACAGGGTCAGTACCAGGGTCAGCTACAGTGTATATACAGGGTCAGTAACAGGGTCAGTACCAGGGTCAGTACCAGGGTATATACAGGGGCAGTACCAGGGTCAGCTATAGTGTATAAACAGGGTCAGCACCAGGGTATAAACAGGGTCAGTTTCAGGGTCAATACCAGGGTCAGTACCAGGGTATATACAGGGTCAGTACCAGGGTCAGTACCAGGGTATATACAGGGTCAGTATCAGGGCCAGTACCAGGGTCAGTTACAGTTTATATACAGGGTCAGTACCAGGGTCAGTAACAGGGTCAGTCCCAGAGTCAGGGTCAGTACCAGGGTTGGTTACAGTGTATATACAGGGTCAGTACCAGGGTCAGTACCAGAGTCAGTACCAGGGTCAGTTCCATGGTTAGTTCCAGGGTCAGTACCAGGGTCAGTACCAGGGTCAGTTACAGTGTATATAAAGGGTCAGTATCAGGGTCAGTTCCAGGGTCAGCTCCAGGGTCAGCTCAAGGGTATATACAGGGTCAGGATCAGGGTATAAACAGGGTCAGTTCCAGGGTCAGTTCCAGGGTCAGCTCCAGGGTCAGCTCAAGGGTATATACAGGGTCAGTATCGGGGTATAAACAGGGTCAGTTCCAGGGTCAGCGCAAGGGTATATACAGGGTCAGTATCAGGGCATAAACAGGGTCAGTACCAGGGTATATACAGGGTCAGTATCAGGGCATATACAGGGTCAATTCCAGGGTCAGCATCAGGGCATATACAGGGTCAGTTCCAGGGTCAGCTACAGTGTATAAATAGGGTCAGTATCAGGATCAGTATCAGGGCATATACAGGTTCACATCCAGGGTCAGCTCAAGGGTATATACAGGGTCAGTTTCAGGGTATAAACAGGGTCAGTACCAGGGTATATACAGGGTCATTATCAGGGTCAGTATCAGGGTATGAACAGGGTCAGCTCCAGGGTATATACAGGGTCAGTATCAGGGTCAGCTACAGTGTATAGACAGGGACCGTCTCAGGGTATAAACAGGGTCAGTACCAGGGTATTAACAGGGTCAGCTGCAGTGTATAAGCAGGGTCAGTATCAGGGTCAGTACCAGGGACAGTACCAGGGTCAGCTATAGTGTATAAACAGGGTCAGTGCCAGGGTATATACAGGGTCAGTACCAGGGTCAGCTACAGTGTATATACAGGGTCAGTAACAGGGTCAGTACCAGGGTCAGTACCAGGGTATATACAGGGGCAGTACCAGGGTCAGCTATAGTGTATAAACAGGGTCAGCACCAGGGTATAAACAGGGTCAGTTTCAGGGTCAATACCAGGGTCAGTACCAGGGTATATACAGGGTCAGTACCAGGGTCAGTACCAGGGTATATACAGGGTCAGTACCAGGGTCAGTTACAGTTTATATACAGGGTCAGTACCAGGGTCAGTAACACGGTCAGTCCCAGAGTCAGTTCCAGGGTCAGTACCAGGGTTGGTTACAGTGTATATACAGGGTCAGTACCAGGGTCAGTACCAGAGTCAGTACCAGGGTCAGTTCCATGGTTAGTTCCAGGGTCAGTACCAGGGTCAGTACCAGGGTCAGTTACAGTGTATATAAAGGGTCAGTATCAGGGTCAGTTCCAGGGTCAGCTCCAGGGTCAGCTCAAGGGTATATACAGGGTCAGGATCAGGGTATAAACAGGGTCAGTACCAGGGTATATACAGATTCAGTATCAGGGTCAGTATCAGGGTATATACAGGGTCAGTTCCAGGGTCAGCTCAAGGGTATATACAGGGTCAGTATCAGGGTATATACAGGGTCAGTTCCAGGGTCAGCTCAAGGGTATATACAGGGTCAGTATCAGGGTATATACAGGGTCAGTTCCAGGGTCAGCTCAAGTGTATATACAGGGTCAGTATCAGGGTATATACAGGGTCAGTTCCAGGGTATAAACAGGGTCAGCTCCAGGGTCAGTTCCATGGTCAGTACCAGGGTATATACAGGGTCAGTACCAGGGTATATACAGGGTCAGTACCAGGGTCAGCTCCAGGGTATATACAGGGTCAGTATCAGGGTATAAACAGGGTCAGTACCAGGGTCAGTTACAGGGTCAGTACCAGGGTTGGTTACAGTGTATATACAGGGTCAGTACCAGGGTCAGTACCAGGGTCAGTTCCATGGTTAGTACCAGGGTCAGTACCAGGGTCAGTTACAGTGTATATAAAGGGTCAGTATCAGGGTCAGTTCCAGGGTCAGCTCCAGGGTCAGCTCAAGGGTATATACAGGGTCAGGATCAGGGTATAAACAGGGTCAGTTCCAGGGTCAGCTCCAGGGTCAGCTCAAGGGTATATACAGGGTCAGTATCGGGGTATAAACAGGGTCAGTTCCAGGGTCAGCTCAAGGGTATATACAGGGTCAGTATCAGGGCTTAAACAGGGTCAGTACCAGGGTATATACAGGGTCAGTATCAGGGCATATACAGGGTCAATTCCAGGGTCAGCATCAGGGCATATACAGGGTCAGTTCCAGGGTCAGTTCCAGGGTCAGCTACAGTGTATAAACAGGGTCAGTATCAGGATCAGTATCAGGGCATATACAGGTTCACATCCAGGGTCAGCTCAAGGGTATATACAGGGTCAGTTTCAGGGTATAAACAGGGTCAGTACCAGGGTATATACAGGGTCAGTATCAGGGTCAGTATCAGGGTATAAACAGGGTCAGCTCCAGGGTATATACAGGGTCAGTATCAGGGTCAGCTACAGTGTATAAACAGGGACCGTCTCAGAGTATAAACAGGGTCAGTACCAGGGTATATACTGATTCCGTTTCAGGGTAAGTATCAGGGTATAAACAGGGTCAGTACCAGGGTATATACAGATTCAGTATCAGGGTCAGTATCAGGGTATTTACAGGGTCAGTTCCAGGGTCAGCTCAAGGGTATATACAGGGTCAGTATCAGGGTATATACAGGGTCAGTTCCAGGGTCAGCTCAAGGGTATATACAGGGTCAGTATCAGGGTATATACAGGGTCAGTTCCAGGGTCAGCTCAAGTGTATATACAGGGTCAGTATCAGGGTCAGTATCAGGGTATATACAGGGTCAGTTCCAGGGTATAAACAGGGTCAGCTCCAGGGTCAGTTCCATGGTCAGTACCAGGGTATATACAGGGTCAGTACCAGGGTATATACAGGGTCAGTACCAGGGTCAGCTCCAGGGTATATACAGGGTCAGTATCAGGGTATAAACAGGGTCAGTACCAGGGTCAGTTACAGGGTCAGCTACAGTGTATACACAGGGTCAGCTACAGTGTATATACAGGGTCAGTATCAGGGTATAAACAGGGTCAGCTCCAGGGTCAGTTCCATGGTCAGTACCAGGGTATATACATGGTCAGTACCAGGGTATATACAGGCTCAGTATCAGGGTCAGTTCCAGGGTCAGTACCAGGGTCAGTGCCAGGGTATATACAGGGTCAGCTACAGTGTATAAACAGGGTCAGCTCCAGGGTCAGTACCAGGGTCAGTACCAGGGTATATACAGGGTAAGTTCCAGGGTTGGTACCAGGGTCAGTTACAGGGTCAGTTCCAGGGTCAGTAACAGGGTATAAACAGGGTCAGTACCAGGGTCAGTTACAGGGTCAGCTACAGTGTATATACAGGGTCAGTACCAGGGTCAGTACCAGAGTCAGTACCAGGGTCAGTTCCATGGTTAGTTCCAGGGTCAGTACCAGGGTCAGTACCAGGGTCAGTTACAGTGTATATAAAGGGTCAGTATCAGGGTCAGTTCCAGGGTCAGCTCCAGGGTCAGCTCAAGGGTATATACAGGGTCAGGATCAGGGTATAAACAGGGTCAGTACCAGGGTATATACAGATTCAGTATCAGGGTCAGTATCAGGGTATATACAGGGTCAGTTCCAGGGTCAGCTCAAGGGTATATACAGGGTCAGTATCAGGGTATATACAGGGTCAGTTCCAGGGTCAGCTCAAGGGTATATACAGGGTCAGTATCAGGGTATATACAGGGTCAGTTCCAGGGTCAGCTCAAGTGTATATACAGGGTCAGTATCAGGGTATATACAGGGTCAGTTCCAGGGTATAAACAGGGTCAGCTCCAGGGTCAGTTCCATGGTCAGTACCAGGGTATATACAGGGTCAGTACCAGGGTATATACAGGGTCAGTACCAGGGTCAGCTCCAGGGTATATACAGGGTCAGTATCAGGGTATAAACAGGGTCAGTACCAGGGTCAGTTACAGGGTCAGTACCAGGGTTGGTTACAGTGTATATACAGGGTCAGTACCAGGGTCAGTACCAGGGTCAGTTCCATGGTTAGTACCAGGGTCAGTACCAGGGTCAGTTACAGTGTATATAAAGGGTCAGTATCAGGGTCAGTTCCAGGGTCAGCTCCAGGGTCAGCTCAAGGGTATATACAGGGTCAGGATCAGGGTATAAACAGGGTCAGTTCCAGGGTCAGCTCCAGGGTCAGCTCAAGGGTATATACAGGGTCAGTATCGGGGTATAAACAGGGTCAGTTCCAGGGTCAGCTCAAGGGTATATACAGGGTCAGTATCAGGGCTTAAACAGGGTCAGTACCAGGGTATATACAGGGTCAGTATCAGGGCATATACAGGGTCAATTCCAGGGTCAGCATCAGGGCATATACAGGGTCAGTTCCAGGGTCAGTTCCAGGGTCAGCTACAGTGTATAAACAGGGTCAGTATCAGGATCAGTATCAGGGCATATACAGGTTCACATCCAGGGTCAGCTCAAGGGTATATACAGGGTCAGTTTCAGGGTATAAACAGGGTCAGTACCAGGGTATATACAGGGTCAGTATCAGGGTCAGTATCAGGGTATAAACAGGGTCAGCTCCAGGGTATATACAGGGTCAGTATCAGGGTCAGCTACAGTGTATAAACAGGGACCGTCTCAGGGTATAAACAGGGTCAGTACCAGGGTATATACTGATTCCGTTTCAGGGTAAGTATCAGGGTATAAACAGGGTCAGTACCAGGGTATATACAGATTCAGTATCAGGGTCAGTATCAGGGTATTTACAGGGTCAGTTCCAGGGTCAGCTCAAGGGTATATACAGGGTCAGTATCAGGGTATATACAGGGTCAGTTCCAGGGTCAGCTCAAGGGTATATACAGGGTCAGTCTCAGGGTATATACAGGGTCAGTTCCAGGGTCAGCTCAAGTGTATATACAGGGTCAGTATCAGGGTCAGTATCAGGGTATATACAGGGTCAGTTCCAGGGTATAAACAGGGTCAGCTCCAGGGTCAGTTCCATGGTCAGTACCAGGGTATATACAGGGTCAGTACCAGGGTATATACAGGGTCAGTACCAGGGTCAGCTCCAGGGTCAGTACCAGGGTCAGTACCAGGGTATATACAGGGTCAGCTACAGTGTATACACAGGGTCAGCTACAGTGTATATACAGGGTCAGTATCAGGGTATAAACAGGGTCAGCTCCAGGGTCAGTTCCATGGTCAGTACCAGGGTATATACATGGTCAGTACCAGGGTATATACAGGCTCAGTATCAGGGTCAGTTCCAGGGTCAGTACCAGGGTCAGTGCCAGGGTATATACAGGGTCAGCTACAGTGTATAAACAGGGTCAGCTCCAGGGTCAGTACCAGGGTCAGTACCAGGGTATATACAGGGTCAGTTCCAGGGTTGGTACCAGGGTCAGTTACAGGGTCAGTTCCAGGGTCAGTAACAGGGTATAAACAGGGTCAGTACCAGGGTCAGTTACAGGGTCAGCTACAGTGTATAAACAGGGTCAGTACCAGGGTATATACAGGGTCAGTATCAGGGCATATACAGGGTCAGTTCCAGGGTCAGTTCCAGGTTCAGCTACAGTGTATATACAGGGTCAGTATCAGGGTATAAACAGGGTCAGCTCCAGGGTCAGTTCCATGGTCAGTACCAGGGTATATACAGGGTCAGTACCAGGGTCAGCTCCAGGGTATATACAGGGTCAGTATCAGAGTCAGTTCCAGGGTCAGTACCAGGGTATATACAGGGTCAGCTACAGTGTATAAACAGAGTCAGCGCCAGGGTCAGTACCAGGGTCAGTACCAGGGTATATACAGGGTCAGTTCCAGGGTCGGTACCAGGGTCAGTTACAGGGTAAGTACCAGGTTCAGTTCCAGGGTATAAACAGGGTCAGCTCCAGGGTATATACAGGGTCAGCTACAATGTATGAACAGGGTGAGTACCAGGGTCAGCTCCAGGGTATATACAGGGTCAGTATCAGGGTCAGTTCCAGGGTCAGTACCAGGGTATATACAGGGTCAGTTCCAGGGTTGGTACCAGGGTCAGTTACAGGGTCAGTTCCAGGGTCAGCTACAGTGTATAAACAGGGTCAGTACCAGGGTATAGACAGGGTCAGTATCAGGGTCAGTACCAGGGTCAGTACCAGGGTATATACAGGGTCAGCTCCAGGGTCAGTTCCATGGTCAGTACCAGGGTATATACAGGGTCAGTACCAGGGTCAGTACCAGGGTCAGTTCCAGGGTCAGTACCAGGTTCAGCTACAGTGTATTAACAGGGTCAGTACCAAGTTCAGCTACAGTGTTTAAACACAGTCAGTATCAGGGTATAAACAGGGTCAGTTCAAGGGTCAGTACCAGGGTATAAACAGGGTCAGTACCAGGGTCAGCTACAGTGTATAAACATGGTCAGTACCAGGGCATAGACAGGGTCAGTATCAGGGTCAGTTCCAAGGTCAGTACCAGGGTCAGTACCAGGGTATATACAGGGTCAGTACCAGGGTCAGTTCCAGGGTCAGTACCAGGTTCAGCTACAGTGTATAAACAGGGTCAGTACCAAGTTCAGCTACAGTGTTTAAACACAGTCAGTATCAGGGTATAAACAGGGTCAGTTCCAGGGTCAGCTCAAGGGTATATACAGGGTGAGTATCAGGGTATATACAGGGTCAGTTCCAGGGTCAGTTCGAGGGTCAGCTCAAGGGAATATACAGGGTCAGTATCAGGGTATAAACAGGGTCAGTACTAGGGTATATACAGGGTCAGTATCAGGGCATATACAGGGTCAGTTCCAGGGTCAGCTACAGTGTATAAACAGGGTCAGTACCAGGGTATATACAGGGTCAGTATCATGGTCAGTACCAGGGTATATACAGGGTCAGCTACAGTGTATATACAGGGTCAGTACCAGGGTCAGGTACAGTGTATATACAGGGTCAGTATCGGGGTATAAACAGGGTCAGTTCCAGGGTCAGCTCAAGGGTATATACAGGGTCAGTATCAGGGAATAAACAGGATCAGTACCAGGGTATATACAGGGTCAGTATCAGGGCATATACAGGGTCAGTTCCAGGGTCAGTTCCAGGGTCAGCTACAGTGTATAAACAGGGTCAGTACCAGGGTATATACAGGGTCAGTATCAGGGTCAGTACCAGGGTATATACAGGGTCAGCTACAGTGTATAAACAGGGTCAGTACCAGGGTATATACAGGGTCAGTATCAGGGCATATACAGGGTCAGTTCCAGGGTCAGTTCCAGGTTCAGTACCAGGGTCAGTACCAGGGTCAGTTCCAGGGTCAGTACCAGGTTCAGCTACAGTGTATAAACAGGGTCAGTACCAAGTTCAGCTACAGTGTTTAAACACAGTCAGTATCAGGGTATAAACAGGGTCAGTTCAAGGGTCAGTACCAGGGTATAAACAGGGTCAGTACCAGGGTCAGCTACAGTGTATAAACATGGTCAGTACCAGGGCATAGACAGGGTCAGTATCAGGGTCAGTTCCAAGGTCAGTACCAGGGTCAGTACCAGGGTATATACAGGGTCAGTACCAGGGTCAGTTCCAGGGTCAGTACCAGGTTCAGCTACAGTGTATAAACAGGGTCAGTACCAAGTTCAGCTACAGTGTTTAAACACAGTCAGTATCAGGGTATAAACAGGGTCAGTTCCAGGGTCAGCTCAAGGGTATATACAGGGTCAGTATCAGGGTATATACAGGGTCAGTTCCAGGGTCAGTTCCATGGTCAGTACCAGGGTATATACAGGGTCAGTACCAGGGCATAGACAGGGTAGGTATCAGGGTCAGTTCCAAGGTCAGTACCAGGGTCAGTACCAGGGTCAGTTCCAGGGTCAGTACCAGGTTCAGCTACAGTGTATAAACAGGGTCAGTACCAAGTTCAGCTACAGTGTTTAAACACAGTCAGTACCAGGGTATAAACAGGGTTAGTACCAGGGTCAGCTACAGTGTATAAACATGGTCAGTACCAGGGCATAGAAAGGGTCAGTATCAGGGTCAGTTCCAAGGTTAGTACCAGGGTCAGTACCAGGGTATATACAGGGTCAGTACCAGGGTCAGTTCCAGGGTCAGTTCCAGGGTCAGCTACAGTGTATAAACAGGGTCAGTACCAGGGTATATACAGGGTCAGTATCAGGGTCAGTACCAGGGTATATACAGGGTCAGCTACAGTGTATAAACAGGGTCAGTACCAGGGTATATACAGGGTCAGTATCAGGGCATATACAGGGTCAGTTCCAGGGTCAGTTCCAGGTTCAGCTACAGTGTATATACAGGTTCAGTATCAGGGTATAAACAGGGTCAGTACCAGGGTCAGTATCAGGGTCAGTACCAGGGTATATACAGGGTCAGTATCAGGGTATATACAGGGTCAGTACCAGGGTCAGTATCAGGGTCAGTACCAGGGTATATACAGGGTCAGCTCCAGGGTCAGTACCAGGGTCAACTACAGTGTATAAACAGGGTCAGGTCCAGGACCATATTTCCAATGTGATTCTCTCTCCCTGAACAATCTGTTTAGAATTCTTTCTCCTTATTCCACACAGTTGGAATCCAACATGGCACCCTATTCCCTATGTCGTGCACTACATTTGACCAGAGCCCTATGGGTAGCAGTGCACTATATAGGGATATAGGGTGCCATTTAGGACACAGCCAAAGGATCTCAAATCCACCGCATAAAAATCTCTTCTTCTGTTAGTATTATCTCAGTCTGAAAGAACAGACGAGTCCACAGCAGCACAAAGACGGGCTTTATTCACTGACGCGCATATCACACCCATCCAACACATTCCTTTAACAAAGTCTTTGTTATCATATTACACACCATTTAGTATTACAGAATATAAATGTCTTTATTACAGTTTAACCGGGGCCCTGTAAGGACTCATATTACACACTATTTAGTAATATGTCTTTATTACAGTTTGACCAGGGCCCTATAAGGACTCATATTACACACTATTTAGTATTACAGAATATAAATGTCTTTATAATAGTTTAACCAGGACCCTGTAAGGACTCATATTACACACTATTTAGTAATATGTCTTTATTATAGTTTGACCAGGGACCTATAAGGAGTCACAATACACACTATTTAGTATTACAGAATATAAATGTATTTATTATAGTTTGACCAGGGCCCTAAGGTGGCATTTGGAACACATCCATTTTGGATCTTGTCAATAAGTGCACATGGAGACCTCCTCAGTCCTTACTGAGGTGTCGGCAGGTATTGTCAATAAGAGCACCTGGAGACCTCCTCAGTCCTTACTAAGGTATCGGCAGGTATTGTCAATAAGAGCACCTGGAGACCTCCTCAGTCCTTACTGAGGTGTCGGCAGGTATTGTCAATAAGAGCACCTGGAGACCTCCTCAGTCCTTACTGAGGTGTCGGCAGGTATTGTCAATAAGAGCACCTGGAGACCTCCTCAGTCCTTACTAAGGTATCGGCAGGTATTGTCAATAAGAGCACCTGGAGACCTCCTCAGTCCTTACTGAGGTGTCGGCAGGTATTGTCAATAAGAGCACCTGGAGACCTTCTCAGTCCTTACTGAGGTATCGGCAGGTATTGTCAATAAGAGCACATGGAGACCTCCTCAGTCCTTACTAAGGTATCGGCAGGTATTGTCAATAAGAGCACCTGGAGACCTCCTCAGTCCTTACTGAGGTATCGGCAGGTATTGTCAATAAGAGCACATGGAGACCTCCTCAGTCCTTACTAAGGTATCGGCAGGTATTGTCAATAAGAGCACCTGGAGACCTCCTCAGTCCTTACTGAGGTATCGGCAGGTATTGTCAATAAGAGCACATGGAGACCTCCTCAGTCCTTACTAAGGTATCGGCAGGTATTGTCAATAAGAGCACCTGGAGACCTCCTCAGTCCTTACTAAGGTATCGGCAGGTATTGTCAATAAGAGCACCTGGAGACCTCCTCAGTCCTTACTAAGGTATCGGCAGGTATTGTCAATAAGAGCACATGGAGACCTCCTCAGTCCTTACTAAGGTATCGGCAGGTATTGTCAGGGATAAACTCAAATTGTAAACTGGGTTGTTTGAGCCCTGAATGCTGATTGGCTGACAGCCATGGTATATCAGACCATATATCAGGAATTTGACATTAGCAATAAGGCACCTCAGGGTTTTGTAGTATATGGCCAATATACCACGGTTAAGGGCTGCTAAGGTACCCCACCTAACAACAGCCCTTCGCCACGGTATATTGGACATACTCCACCCCCCTCGAGCATTATTCCTTCATTAATTAACCAACACTGATGGTGTTTCTCATTGGATTACAGGATTCAGTGTTGTCTGGTGGTAAACACTGATGGTGTTTCTCATTGGATTACAGGATTCAGTGTTGTCTGGTTGTAAACACTGATGGTGTTTCTCATTGGATTACAGGATTCAGTGTTGTCTGGTTGTAAACACTGATGGTGTTTCACATTGGATTACAGGATTCAGTGTTGTCTGGTTGTAAACACTGATGGTGTTTCACATTGGATTACAGGATTCAGTGTTGTCTGGTTGTAAACACTGATGGTGTTTCTCATTGGATTACAGGATTCAGTGTTGTCTGGTTGTAAACACTGATGGTGTTTCTCATTGGATTACAGGATTCAGTGTTGTCTGGTTGTAAACACTGATGGTGTTTCTCATTGGATTACAGGATTCAGTGTTGTCTGGTTGTAAACACTGATGGTGTTTCACATTGGATTACAGGATTCAGTGTTGTCTGGTTGTAAACACTGATGGTGTTTCACATTGGATTACAGGATTCAGTGTTGTCTGGTTGTAAACACTGATGGTGTTTCTCATTGGATTACAGGATTCAGTGTTGTCTGGTTGTAAACACTGATGGTGTTTCACATTGGATTACAGGATTCAGTGTTGTCTGGTTGTAAACACTGATGGTGTTTCACATTGGATTACAGGATTCAGTGTTGTCTGGTTGTAAACACTGATGGTGTTTCTCATTGGATTACAGGATTCAGTGTTGTCTGGTTGTAAACACTGATGGTGTTTCTCATTGGATTACAGGATTCAGTGTTGTCTGGTTGTAAACACTGATGGTGTTTCTCATTGGATTACAGGATTCAGTGTTGTCTGGTGGTAAACACTGATGGTGTTTCTCATTGGATTACAGGATTCAGTGTTGTCTGGTTGTAAACACTGATGGTGTTTCACATTGGATTACAGGATTCAGTGTTGTCTGGTTGTAAACACTGATGGTGTTTCACATTGGATTACAGGATTCAGTGTTGTCTGGTTGTAAACACTGATGGTGTTTCTCATTGGATTACAGGATTCAGTGTTGTCTGGTTGTAAACACTGATGGTGTTTCTCATTGGATTACAGGATTCAGTGTTGTCTGGTTGTAAACACTGATGGTGTTTCACATTGGATTACAGGATTCAGTGTTGTCTGGTTGTAAACACTGATGGTGTTTCTCATTGGATTACAGGATTCAGTGTTGTCTGGTTGTAAACACTGATGGTGTTTCACATTGGATTACAGGATTCAGTGTTGTCTGGTTGTAAACACTGATGGTGTTTCACATTGGATTACAGGATTCAGTGTTGTCTGGTTGTAAACACTGATGGTGTTTCTCATTGGATTACAGGATTCAGTGTTGTCTGGTTGTAAACACTGATGGTGTTTCTCATTGGATTACAGGATTCAGTGTTGTCTGGTTGTAAACACTGATGGTGTTTCTCATTGGATTACAGGATTCAGTGTTGTCTGGTTGTAAACACTGATGGTGTTTCTCATTGGATTACAGGATTCAGTGTTGTCTGGTTGTAAACACTGATGGTGTTTCTCATTGGATTACAGGATTCAGTGTTGTCTGGTTGTAAACACTGATGGTGTTTCACATTGGATTACAGGATTCAGTGTTGTCTGGTTGTAAACACTGATGGTGTTTCTCATTGGATTACAGGATTCAGTGTTGTCTGGTTGTAAACACTGATGGTGTTTCACATTGGATTACAGGATTCAGTGTTGTCTGGTTGTAAACACTGATGGTGTTTCACATTGGATTACAGGATTCAGTGTTGTCTGGTTGTAAACACTGATGGTGTTTCTCATTGGATTACAGGATTCAGTGTTGTCTGGTGGTAAACACTGATGGTGTTTCACATTGGATTACAGGATTCAGTGTTGTCTGGTTGTAAACACTGATGGTGTTTCTCATTGGATTACAGGATTCAGTGTTGTCTGGTGGTAAACACTGATGGTGTTTCTCATTGGATTACAGGATTCAGTGTTGTCTGGTTGTAAACACTGATGGTGTTTCTCATTGGATTACAGGATTCAGTGTTGTCTGGTTGTAAACACTGATGGTGTTTCTCATTGGATTACAGGATTCAGTGTTGTCTGGTTGTAAACACTGATGGTGTTTCACATTGGATTACAGGATTCAGTGTTGTCTGGTTGTAAACACTGATGGTGTTTCTCATTGGATTACAGGATTCAGTGTTGTCTGGTTGTAAACACTGATGGTGTTTCTCATTGGATTACAGGATTCAGTGTTGTCTGGTTGTAAACACTGATGGTGTTTCACATTGGATTACAGGATTCAGTGTTGTCTGGTTGTAAACACTGATGGTGTTTCACATTGGATTACAGGATTCAGTGTTGTCTGGTTGTAAACACTGATGGTGTTTCTCATTGGATTACAGGATTCAGTGTTGTCTGGTGGTAAACACTGATGGTGTTTCTCATTGGATTGCTGGATTCAGTGTTGTCTGGTTGTAAACACTGATGGTGTTTCTCATTGGATTACAGGATTCAGTGTTGTCTGGTTGTAAACACTGATGGTGTTTCTCATTGGATTGCTGGATTCAGTGTTGTCTGGTTGTAAACACTGATGGTGTTTCTCATTGGATTACAGGATTCAGTGTTGTCTGGTGGTAAACACTGATGGTGTTTCTCATTGGATTACAGGA